>NW_028281188.1:600000-900000 GCF_059751285.1 Brachycentrus maculatus | reverse complement strand
TTTGTTTAATGTACTTTCCAACGAAAATAAGTAGAGAATATTTCCATTATATTTCTCCAGTTTCTATAGAGTAAATAGGCAGTCACTAGTTCAAGAAACGTCAGTTTGAAGGTGATTTTCTAACGATTGATGTATATCAACTTTTTTTTCTTAAATTCCTGACCAATATATGATAAAAATGTAATATAACCCACCTATACAATATACATATACATACCATACCAATACAACAAAATTGAAAGAAATGATGTCAGAATGACAGGTATTTTTTTAATTGATATTAGTAATGTTAGTAAATATTTATTTATTATATTTTTTTTTTTAAATTGTTAAAATCAATTAACTTTTGTTGAACACACTCATTTATTTCTCTTTAAAAATCTCAAAAAATGATTTTTTCTGCTTGATCAATTTATTTGTTTTTCATTTCCAACCTGCAGACTTAAAACATCTTTTATAATTTATAAATTCTTTGATTAATTTTTTATCTTTACTTTATTATTAAAATTTTACAAATTTTTCTGTAAGAAAACGTTAGATTTGCAAACTTTTCTCTCTAATCCATCGTAACTTTACCGTTTTATCTCTTTCGACGATTTTAAAAACAGACATTGATGACAAATGGATACAAAGTAAGCGATCAGATAACATATGCGTTTATAAAGATATTCGTACACATACGTACCACAACGAAATGTCACCAAAGTGAAGAATTTTAATATAAGGCTAATAAGTATTATTAATGCAATAAAAATCCAATCAAAATCGTTGAAATATTTTGTTGTATTTTAATTTATTATTTATTTATTTTAGATATTAGTTGAACATTAATATTTTAGAACTTCAGTATAATTTATTTATTGTTGATTTAATAGAGGCAAAATAAATATTCAAACGTTTTTATGGTATATGTTTTTATTTTACGAACCCGTTTGGATGTTTGACATGAATTATTATGAGACGGTGTCCTATGCACCATTGGGCATGGATATGAGTTAAAACAAGAAAAGAGTTTCTCTGACTCTACTTAGCTTACAGGGGAGATGTTTTCTGAAATACATACATATATGTATATGTATTCAGAAATACAATAATAAAAAGTCTACAAAAAGACTTTAGGCTGGAGGGTTCAAGCTTTAAATCCTCTGTATGCTGCTCTCATCCAGGAACAATTGTCATGTGACGAGTAAACTAACCTCGGTTTGTATCACATGTGTTAAAAATCAATGTAAACGTAGCCTAGTATCGTTAAGTTTAACGCAATTAACAACGACAGTCAAAATAAATTTATAATGTTTCTATGAAGTAAAGTAAGATATAGATCTTTTGCACTTTTTATATGCTTTAGTCCGTTCAAGAAACATCAGTTGGTTTCATAATTAGCCCAAATAAATTATATCTTTAAAAAAAAAAAAACTAACTAACTAACCATACGCTGCTTCTCCGCAGGAGTAGGCAGAGAGAATAGAACGCCACACCACTCTGTCTTTGCAAACATTCTTCGCCTCTACCACGTTCATGCATCTCCTCATACATACCCGCCGATTGTTACGACTCCTCACCTGACCACATTCAAGTATTTGGCATACCTGATCGTGCCATGTTTTTTTCGGTCTTCCTCTGCTCCTTTTTCCAATAACATTCGCCTCATAAATTTGTTTTACCGTTCTTTCCTAACTCATTCGTTCTACATGTCCAAACCATCTCAACACACCTTTCTTAATTTTATCGATAATGCTTACATCAGCTTTGCATTCATTCCTTATTTCACTATTCGAACATATATCATACATCGTTTTGTCGCACATTCTTCTGAGAGATCGCATTTCGACTGCATTCAGTCTACTTTTAAACTTTTTTATTCCGCGATAATATTCACTCTATGAAAATATCACAGCACATGCAATACCAATGCTGAAATTGCGAAAATTGAAAGTATTGAAGGCGATTGCCACTATTTTTAAGAACTGTTTTTCTTTATGTCAAAAATAATAACTTTCACAGAATATACCTAAAAGGCGAGTGATTTTATATTTTGCTATTATTTTTATTTTTAATGACATCTATAAATCTTATACAAAATTAATTACTTCGATATTTTGATATTCAAATACTGTGCGTAATTGATCGGTTATTGAACACTCTCTTGGATTATGTAAATAGTTGAGAAAATCCTCGATAGATGTCACTAGCGTGTCTTTTCAGAATTAAACTGTCGTATTTATGCATACCAGTTTTTACGGACATTTTTGACAAATAAATAGATTTACTGAGCAAAAATGAAAAAAAGAATACATGTTATCGGCTGGCTAAAGTAGTCATATTTTTTATCCACATGTGTAATGTTCTTCTCATGTGTGTATTTTCTATTTCAAGATACATTTTTAATTGTTGGGTAATATATCCAAAATTAAACACGGTTATTGGATTGAATTCTACTTTTATTTATATATTATAATATATATGTAAATAAAAGTAGAATTCAATCCAATAACCGTGTTTAATTTTGGATATATTACCCAACAATTCAAAATGGAATTCTACCAACCGTCTGAAGTTACAATACATATTTTTTTTACTTTTAATGGTGCACAAGGTACTGCGTCTGCAAGATATGTTATGTGTGCACACTAAAAGAAGATGTACTCGTAAATAAATGAGATGTTGAATAAACTTTTGAAAAGAAATAACTCAGTGAAGGCGCATTATTTTAATTTGTATTAATATACATGATCAGACCCCCAGGAAGACCACCTAAACGATGGAAGGATAGCTGGTCTTCCACCTCCCAGGAGCGACCCGAGAATGACAGGACCTAGTCCTAAAAGAAGAAGAAGAAGAAGAGAGAAGAATATACATGATGAAATATAAATAAATAATATATTTTTATAAAAAGATCTAAAAAAATAATCCATTTGTATAAACAGTATGTTAAATTCAACATTCCTCCCGAGTAAAAACACCTTTCGAGATTGTGAAGTCTTGCAAAATATAAACAAAAATAGAGTTGTATACACTTACACTTGAACCGCAATGTGCTCCAAATATCTGCATAATAATTATGACATTGTTCTTACGAGATGGTTTCTCTCGTCACCGTTCCATGCGCATACAATTTGGCACAAACAAAAGTAAAAGCCTACGAATTTTTTTTTGACATCTCATCAAAGATGAAGAAGAATATGGAAGTCTGGGCATTTACGGGACATTCATTAAAAAAAAAGTCTGGGCATTCATTAAAAAAAGAATATGAAAATAACTGTTAAAACCCTTACCTCACCCCAATGGTGCGTAGGGCACTGCTTCATATAAACGCAGTGTTATCTCGATCGATTACACATGAAGGAAAGGTGATCAGCCCTCCACTTCAGGTACCAGTCCAGTGTAATATTGAATAAATATTAGAGTGAAAAAATCACTTATATTTATTAAACCCCTCTGGGAATCGAACCCGGGACCTCCAGAACGGTAGCCGAGCATGCTGACCATTACACTACGGAGGCGGACGAAATATAAAAATAACTGTAATCGGAAAAGTATTTTTTTACGAGATCCCTTAAAATTAAAGAACATTTTGAATTATTTAGTTTTAGACTGATTGATCAAATCCTGGTAATTAAACATTTTTGCTATTTTTTAGATAATTTGAATTGCGATTATATTTATTATTACTAAGCACATACATATGTGGAGGTCCTCACCAAAACGTTATATGTCCATTATAAATGATTTTAAGTAAATTCACACAGGATCAAAGAAACGCGAAGAGTCATTACCAGTTTTTAGCAGTCTATTTTTCAGAATTAATTTCGGTTATAGATATAATTGAACTGAGTCGGTCTGATCGGTATCAAATCGCCGACAGTCAAAATCGAGATAGAGAAGTCTTTCCTGATTACATCTGTAATTAGTAATATAATTTCATTACACGCTAATTGTTATTGGACTTTAATCACATTCAATCGAAGCTTATCGAAGCATTTTATCAAATGAATGCATTCAATTAAACTCGTGTACTTGACGCACCCAGAAACACCTTCAAAATTATATTATAAATAATAATTTTAATAATGATCTTTCAATTAACAGTAGGTACGTGACAATTCTGTCTTCGTGTTATTTTGTATCATCAATATGTTAATTTGCTTTTTATTTTTATTTATTTTACTTATTTATATTACATATTTTCTTTTCATGTATTTATTTTAAATCAAACACAGATTTTTTGAGTCTACTAAGTTATATTTTATTAACAAAAAACACATAAAAAATTATATTGCGACAATTGTTTCGCCTTGTTAGGGCATTATCACTAACCTAACAAGGCGAAACAATTGTCAAAATATAATTTTTTATGTGTTTTTTGTTAATAAAATACAACTTAGTAGACTCAAAAAATCTGTGTTTGATTTAAAATAAATACATAAATTAAAATGAAGTTCTACAAATTAAACGCCAAGTCAATAAATATATATATTTTCTTTTCCACTGTTGCAAAAAGAACTCATTTGTTTTACAACATTTTGAGTGTGTCCAAATACTTGTTCACAAAATCTGGATTATCTCCAATTACAGGAGTTATTTTCATATTATTTTTTGACATCTCATCAAAGATAAAGAAGAATATGGAAGTCTGGGCATTTGCGGGGCTGACGACCGTCATGGGCTGGTTTGAGTGATCACTTTACACACGTGTAACATTCACCAATTCTACCCATTATTGACAACCACACTACTCAAATTCTCGGAAGTTCTATATATTTCTTTTATTTACTTCTATATTATTAAATATTTACATATTATTACAACAAATTTATAAGGCAAATGTGGTTAGTAATAGAAGCAGAGGAAGACAGAGGAAAATTAAGGGTGTTCAAGTATTTTTAATACTTGGGCTTTGTCAAGTCAGAAGTCGGAATAATCAGCGAGTATTTGTGTGTGAGGAGATGCATGAATATGGAAGAGGCGAGGGTTGTTCGAGTACTATCTACCCTCTGATTACAAACAGCTATACATGGTCTCAAACGTTTTTATCAATATCACTAGTCTTTTTTTGGGTTGGAAGATATTGCTTTTTAGCAATAAACCCGCCAATGTACCTACTTATTTATTTTCTGTAGATTAAGTTTAAATAAATAAGTAAATAAATTATTTGCAAAAACAGATTGGTGTGGCGTTCTATTCACTCTGCCTACCCCTGCGGGAAGCGGTATGATGGTAAGTTCGTTAGTTAGGGTTGTATTTTTTTGTGAATGAAAAATGCTCTACTTGTAAAAGGGATGAGTGAAAGAAAATGATTAAAAATTGTCAAGTAAGGATGAAATTACTAAATCCTTGTGTATGTATGTTGTGCTGGTCCTGGCTGTGGTGGTGTCTACTGATCTAGAAGACTAATTGAACTCATCAACGGAATTCATATTTTTTCATGCTCCTAGATCCAAAGTTTTCACGAACGTATTTCGAGAATGAAATAGACACTAGTTATTTTAACACTCTCCTTATCATTCATCGTTCACTTTGTGTAAACTTTAATTACACAAATAAAACGATGAAAGATAAGGAGAGTGTTATATTACCATACCACAAATATACTAGTTTTTATTTATTGATTTGGAGTTTAATTTGTAAAACTCCATTTTAATGTATGTATTAATTTTTAAATCAAACACAGATTTTTTGAGTCTACTAAGTTGTATTTTATTAACAAAAACACATGCCATAACATAATGCCATAACTAGGCGAAACAATTGTCACAATATGAATTTGTGTGTTTGTTAATAAAATACAATATATATATATATATATATATATATATATATATATATATATATATATATATATATATATATATATATATATATATATATATATATATATATATATATATATATATATATATATATATATATATTATATATATATTTATATATATATATATATATATTTATATATATATAAAACCCTTATCCGCACCCGAATGGTGCATAGGGCACTGTGTCATATAAACGCAGTGTTATCTTGATCGTTTATACATGAAGGAAAGGAGATCAGCCCTCCGCTTCAGGTACCAGTCCATGGTAATTTTGAATAAATATTACAGTGAAGAAATCACTAATTTTTATTTTACCCCCCTTGGGAATCGAACCCGGGACCTCCAGAACGGTAGCCGAGCGTGCTGACCATTACACTACGGAGGCGGACAATTACAATTACAATACAATTTAGTAGACTCAAAATATTTGTGTTGGGTTTAAAAATTAATACATACTTAAATACTAGTTATTTTTTTAACGTATTTTGATTATTCACTCATTTTTTGAGATTACTTTTAGGATAAGTGTTACCATTTGGTTTTTTTCTAATTTCTCAACTACTGATTGATTATATCACCGATTTCCGGTGCAATTTCTTTGTGACGACAGTTTTTCTTTAATCTAATGTTATATTTTCATTTCAGTTCTAGAAGGCTATGGAACAAATTTCAAGGAATGATTAATAAGCTATCACTTTTCTTCGTATCAATTATAACTTAAAGGAAATCTTGAATTGATGATAACGATATTTTTTCATTGATTGATCGATATGGAATATGGTAAATGCATGCGAAAGGCTTAATTTTAATTATCTATCGTAAAATCTTATTCGATTCTTTAATAGAAAAAAAAACCTTGAAAATTAAACGCGTGACATAAATAATTTTATCTAACATTTTAACAACTCAATATATTATTATTCAAACCCTTCCGCACCCTAATGGTGCATAGGGCACTGCATTATATGAACGCAGTGATATTTTCTTATTTTCTTTTTACCTTACTTTTTTTTTTATATTTTCTCATTTGTTTATTTTAAATATGCTTCTTACCTTATGTTTTTCTCATTTATTTCTTTTAAATATGATTCCTGGGCCTATTTATTATACCTGTTAATTGTTTTTATATTTTGCCATGTATTAAATTTTGGTTATTTAAAAAAAAATCTTTTTTGTAACTTTATTATTTGTGGTCCAGTCTTGTTAACCTTAACCCCATGTCCCAAAATGAGAAATAGAAATTACTCATCGGGAATATTATATGCAATATGTTTTGAAATAAATAAAAAATATCTTGATCGTTAAGACACGAAGGAAAGGTGATCAGCCCTCCGCTTCAGGTACCAGTCCAGGGTGATATTAAATAAATATAAGGGTGAAAAAATCACTTTTATTTATTTGACCCCCCCTGGGAATCAAAGCCGGGACCCCTAGAACGGTAGCCGAGCGTGCTGACCATTACACTACGGAGACGGATTATGATAGATGAATATAAATATGGAAGTCTGGATATTTACAGCGTTCACGACCTGTCATAAGTCGGTTTGAGCGATCACTTTATGCACGTGTAAGATTCACCATTCTACCCATAATTGACAACCACGCTACTCATTAAAAAAAAAATTAAGTAAGCTTTTATTTACCATGGACCGTTTTAAACGTTTGCAAGATCCTTATCGAATTATTTAACATACTGGGAGACGCCTGAATAAGAGGTGGGTCCGCCTCCATAGCGTAATGGTTAGCGCGTTAGGCTACTATGCCGAAGGTCCCGAGTTCGATTTCCAAGAGGGACAAAATAAATATTAGTGATTTTTCAGTCAAATATTTATTAAATATTACCCTGGATTGGTCCCTGAACCACATGAGTGATCACCCCGCCTTCATGTAAGTAACGATCAAGATAACACTGCGTCAACACGATGGAGTGCCATATGCATCATTGGGTGCGTATAAGGGTTATAAGAATGGTATAATTTATAAAAAAATGGAAGAATTTCAAATTGTTGGGTAATATATTCAAAATAAAACAAGGTTGTTGAATTGAATTCTACATTTATTTATGTAAACGCGTCACGTATTAACATATACATAAATAAATGTAGAATTCAATCCAACAAACCTTGTTTTATTAAGAAATATTACCCAAAAATTCAATATGGAATTCTACCAACTGTCTGCAGTTACAATAAAAAAGAATTTAAAATATTTTTGCTACTGAATTCGTGTATAATACTCGTTGAGAGATAAGAATTAAATTAATAATATAGTGCTATTGAAGGTATGCGAGCCACTTTGGTTGAGCGATTTCGTGAGTTTTGTGTTTTAGCAATTCAAATGAGCAATAGACAACTTTCAAAAATACTCAAACCCAGGTTGGGTACGTGGCGCAGTACCATCACCGGACCAAGGACATTTTTTCGATAAACAAGTTGTTTGGTCCTGTACAGAGGTGGACTTCACCAGTAAGCTAACATTAACATTTGTTTATTACTGATTAGAAGTAACGTTAAAGTTATCTCCATACTAATTATGTCCGTCTTCATAGTGTAATGGTCAGCACGCTCGGCTACCGTTCTGGAGGTCCCGGGTTCGATTCCCAAGGGGGGTAAAATAAATATAAGTGATTTTTTCACTGTCATATTTATTCAATATTACCCTGGACTGGTGCCTGAAGCGGAGGGCGGATCACCTTTCCTTCATGTGTAAACGATCAAGATAACACTGCGTTTATATGACGCAGTGCCCTATGCACCATTGGGGTGCGAATAAGGGTTTTATTATTATTAATTATGTACTTAAACAGTTTTTAATTTTTTTTTTAATTGTTGTTTGGCAGCACCCAGTGAAAGGATGTTTCTGCCAGTGTCAAGTGTTATTTTTATTTACCAACAAAAAAATAATAGAATACTTAAACAGTCAATGTAATTTCTTTGTCATCTCAACATAGATGAAGAAAAAGATGGAAGTCTGGGTATTTAATTCACACAAAAATGAGCTTACTCAAATCAACCATTGATACTGTCATGAACTCGCACATGATACGAGGTATCAAACTATCATATATATAAATACATATACAATACACGAGTGCCGCGAACGCGGGGTTTACATTTGAACAATATTATTTTTAATAAATAAATACCCAATTATTACCAATAAATAAGATTTTTTTCATAAATAATGGCGTACCTACTTTAAATAAAAAATATTCTTTAATTTTAAACATACTTTTGAGACACCTTGTATAATGTACAGGAATATGTTATATACACAACAGGACAGGGGTAGATAACCATAGTTTTATAAAATTCCAATTCTTATTTTTAAAATATTAAATCATATTCAAACTTAAAGGTATATCATTACTTATATGTAATTATTATTATAATACGCTACTTAAACTCACTCAATTTAAATTCATTATTTCAGATTTTTTATGGTGATATTATTTATTGGTTTTTTACCCCTCGTTGCCTTGTTGTGTATATAAAATTTAGACTAGCCTCCCACCAGTCTGATGATATGAGTAACGACGAAACCCGGTCACAGGTCAAATAGAATATATGTGGCAAAACTATACAGTTGTAATTTTATTTTTAAATGTAAAAACGTCTGAACCACATAAGGTCACTTTGGTAGCGATCCCTTGTATATTTAGTACTGTTAGGTGACTTACGTTTGCTCTTTGTTGCTCTGTTCATTTTAAGGATATTTGAATATAAATTATGCCTTTTAAAAATAGTAGGAAAAATACCCGACTGATTTGCAAATGGGACAACTGTGAACCGGTTTTAAATGTTGAATTCCTTAGGAATAAAAGCTCTGAGGGGAATTTGATGTCATCCACACTAAATCGGTAATTTAATTGCATTATTACCTGATGAACATGTCGCTCACTTCTTTCAAGAACGTCATAAATCAAAAATCGTAAATTTTCAGTTGTGCATGTTTTCGGAATGCCCAGAAAATGTACTATATCCCAGCAAAAGAGGCATATTTTTTACTTAATATTTACCCGCTACAGGTCAGAGAGTGTTGTTTTGCATTTTGAAGAAAATGTATTGTTTAAGTAATTTTTTTAAATAAACTGAATATTTTTCAAATGGAGAAAAAACAGTTAGCTTTTACCTAAAAAGATCTGTTGCACAGTAAAATGTTAAATAAGTGGCTTGATATTTATTTTTAATGTATTGTTTTATATTTTTAAACTTTTAAAACGTTCTCCTGAAAAACAAAAAAAAAACATATATATATATATTTATATATATATATATATATATATATATATATATATATATATATATATATATATATATATATATATATATATATATATATATATATATATATATATATATATATATATATATATATATATATATATATATATATATATATATATATATATATATACATATATATATATATATATATACATATATATATATATATATATATATAAATATATGTATATTTATATTTATATATATATATATATATATATATATATATATATATATATATATATATATATATATATATATATATATATATATATATATATATATATATATATATATATATATATATATATGTATATATATTCTGTAATTACTTTGGTTCTTAAATGACACTGCACTGATTATGCACATTACATTCCAACTTCTCTGCATGGTAAAAAGTTAAATAATGGCCAACTGAAATCAAAATCTGCCACTGGCCTCTTAACCATTTTTTTTTCTCTTTTAATTTTTACAACTAAGATAACCTTCAAATTTATACGACTACTTTCGTTAAAACTGCAGTTCCGGCTTGCGCGCATATTGTGAACACTTGTCGGCGTGACGGTGTTGTTAATTATTATTTTTGTGAGTAAGAAAAAAATCCTCGGGTTATTGCACTTTCTGTCCAAACATATTGATGAAATTTTTCCAAGAACATCTTTCTCGTTTTTTCACAGGGTACGATAAGATCGGGAGGTGTATAACTTGGAACTTAGTTATATTATTTTAAAGAAAACGACGGCCATGAAAGCAAGGGAACAACCTTTTTTATTGCATATATTTTATAACAAAATTGCAAGCTAAGTTTAGCAATAATTATAATAAAAACAACAACTAATATGTAATTGTTGGTAATATATCTAAAATTAAACACCATTGGATTGAATTCTACTTTTATTTACATAATATCTTAATAAGACGAAACGCGTCACATATTATCATATATATGTTAATAAAAGTAGAATTCAATCCTACCGTGTTTAATTTTAGATATATTACCCAACAATTCACTTTGGAATTCTACTAACTGTCTGCAGTTACAATAAATAAACTAATATATATATACTTAAATAGTATCTTATATTTTATTTGACTAGTGACCAGATTTCATCTATACTGACATCATAAGTCTGATCACCAGTCGGTGATGTCGGTAAAGACGAAATATCCAGTCTGATGATGTTGGTAACGACGAAACCTTGTCACTGGTCAAATGAAACAAAATTGGAAAAAGCTGTGTAGTTGTTTTATTACATAAAATGCAGTTCCACCAACTAAAATCCACCCTAAACTAAAATCCAATTTAAGGTTGATACATCAACTTGAAATAATTTTTGCAGCCGAGTTGAACGTTGAGAGACTTCTTCTAACCCTTATCCGCACCCAGTGGTGCATAAGGCACTGGATCGTATTGACGCAGTGTTATCTTTATCATTACTTACATGAAGGCAAGGTGCAAGGTCCAGCGTTTCAGGGACTAGTTCAGGGTAATATTAAATAAATATAAGAGTGTAAAATCGCGAATATTTATTTACACCCCCCCCCTTGGGAATCGAACCCAAGCCCTCCATCACGCTAGCTAAACATGCTAACTATTACATCAAGTTGAGGAACACAAATTTTAATCTTAATTAAATTTTAGAATAATAAGTATCCAATTTAAATAAACGTATGCAGCATTTGACGCCTTCACCGGGCACTGAACACGCGCCCACGGCTTTAAACAAGAAAGTTGTCTCATTCTAATTGCAAAAAGTAGTAAGGTCGTAGACGGGGTTATAGTGTTCAGGAACTTAAAATAGGAAATGTTTACGTTCGATGGCATTGTATCCTCGTGAACAACTTTTACTAGTATTTAGATACTGTACAATTACCGGGTTCTAGCGATAACTTGGCAATCACATTTTACAAGGATATACGAAGGATGTTTGATAGATATTCGATGGGTGAAAAAAGGAAATAATGCAAGGGTGAGATAAGCATTATCGATAAAATTAAGTAGGTAGGTGGGAAAATCTAGTTGGAAATAGAAGCAAAGGAAGACCATGGAAATTGTGGAATCACAATTCCACAATTTCCATGGTCTTCACACATGATTGGCTTTATTTTTATTAATGTAACTATTTTTTATAAACTTTTATTAAATGTAAAGCTGTACAATTTCTGAATACATAAAAAAAAATTGACATGATCAAGTACAGACAATTAATTGGCAGGTATGTATTAGGAGATGTATGAATGGGAAATGTAAACAAAACAGAGTTATTAGACTTCTGTCCTGTCTGCCTACTCCTGCGGAGAAACAAAGTGTTGTTTAGTTAGTTACTCAGTTTTTCTAACCCTAATCCGCACCCAATAAGGTACCGCATCATATAAACGTAGTGTTATCTTGATCGTTAACACATGAAGGAAAGGTGATCTGCTCTTCGCTTCAGGTACCATTAAATACAGGGTGTTTAAATAAATTTTAGAGTGTAAAATCACTAATATTTATTTTAACACCTGAGAATTGAATCCGGGAGCATGGTAGCTAAATACGCTAACCATTACACCACAGATGCGGACAACTTGTTAGGATTTACATAGATTAATTTCAAATTAAAATAAAATAATAAAAATCAAAATTTCTTGAAGAATGGAAAATGTCGCTTGGAACATTTGGAAAAAGAATGTATATTGAAATAGAATTAGAATGTATATTTGGAATAAGAATGTACGCATACAATACGAAATAGTAAAATTCATCCCCTTCCATTTATGAAGTGCAGAACTGATTACCTTGCTTTTATAAAAGAAAGAACACGTTTACATTGCATGGGTCAAATAATACAGTTTCTTTCCTTGATTAGCTCTCATTAAGGTAAAAAATAGTATAATTAAAATGTAACTTTGTTTTAAAATCACTATAAATATTTTATTATAATGTAATTATAATGTCTACCGGTCTCCAAGCTAACCGCTTCTTTATCAAGACTGATTAATACTACGATAAAGAAGCGGTTAGCTTCGAAACCGGTATACATTATAATTAAGTTATAAAATATTTATAGTGATTTTAAAACAAAGTTACATTTTAATTTTAAAATGGAAAATCACAAAGTTAGTGCTCCAAATATAAATTACATCAAAAATAGTAGTTGTTATAATGATATTATTAACAGATTTATATTATCCACTGACACTTCGTGTGATGGAATTTCATTTTTAATATATTATTACATTAAAACCAATATTTTTAGCTTTTCCACTTTATTTTTATTTGAGCAGCGACCGGGTTTCGTCGTTACCGACATCATAAGACTGGTGGGAGGCTATACAAATACATTATAACTTTATATAAAATCGTGCTCTCAATACAAAAAAAAACACTATAAAAAATATTTTTAATTTGATACAATACTTAAATTCACTCAAATTAAATTAATTTCTCAATAAAATTATATGAAATCATGGTTATCAACTCCTGCCTTATTTTATATATAACATAACAATTTGTATAGACTCCCACCAGTCTGATGATGTCGGTAACGACGAAACCCGGTCGCTGGTCAAATAAAAATAAAGTGGAAAAGCTAAAAATATTGGTTTTAATCTAATAATATATGATATTATTAACTTCTGATCCTCAAGGAATCGATCCCAGGATCTCTTGATCTGTAAGCAATGCGCTAACCGCTGAAAACTGAAAGTGAACCAAAACAATAATTTGGTTTATGAAAAGTTCGTATTGGCAATTGAAGATCTGGTTTTAATATGTAGGGTAAACAAACCAGTTATTGGCCCTTCCGTCGGGTCGCTTGGGTCAGCAATCATTTATTGTATGTACATACAACTAAACCTATAATTAAATCATGTAATTTTTATCGTTACACAAGTTAATATGTAGTTCATTTTAAATTATTTTTTATTTTAAAAGTTTATGCAAAAACGCAATTTTATGACAAATAAATAATTCATTAGTAATTTGGAGTATAATAACTGATAATTTTTATGCATAGTATTATAAAGCTAAATATTGAGATTTATTAATCAAGTTTTAACACACCATACATTACGTAGACATTAAGACAAAATCTCTCCTGCTAAGGTAGTCTATATTTTAATGGCATGAATGCCATGATTATATTTTTCACCATCAAATACACTGCAATATATCGTTCCGAACGTTTTTAATTTGTTGCCGACGGACGTTATAGGTCAAAATAAAATATGGAACAAAGGCAAAATAAAAAAATGGATCAAGAGTTAATTTTATGAAAATTGTAAATTAGTTTATATTCTTAATTTTTTCTCTTTTTTGTGTGTATTTCAGGTTAAAAACAATAAAAAATGTATGTTAAAAGAACTCTACCGACAAGATACACAAGGTGGCTTGGTGAGAATATTGATTTTTTTTTTTCAAAAAAAATGTTTTAAATTGTTCTTTAAATAAATGTATACAATTTAGATTCATAAAAAAATCAATTTTGGCTTTTTCAATAAATTACCCGCACCTAAAAACGTAAAGTAACTACTATGCCATGTCAGTGTAATTACATTCTGAGATGGAATAAATAAAAAGTGCCAAAAACTGATCGTGGGGGAAGGGGACAATAACTGCCGCATTGACCCTTGCATCATTCTATTTTTAACAAAGAGTTTTTAGAATCGCACCAAAATGCAGGTAAAATGCATTGATTTTTACACGTGAGAAAGAGAACATAAACAAGAGCAGGACGGCTGCATCGACAGACAAAACAACTTTCCAATTTGCCTAACTATATTATTTGGGTACCTCGACCAGCCGAGTTACGCAATATTAATCGGCTCTACAAGTGTACCTACTTACCTACTATCCACTTACAGCCGTACAACCATCGGGCAAGCACACACTCGAAGCTTTCAAAAACGAATTGAAAAAAAGTTCTTGTTTTTATTTAATTTTATTTGGAAATTTTATGGAACAGTTAATAATAATAATAAAACGCACCCCAATGGTGCATATGGCACTGCATCATATAAACGCAGTGTTATCTTGATCGTTAACATATGAAGGAAAGATGATCAGCCCCCCGCTTCAGGTACCAGTCCAGGGTAATATTAAATAAATATTACAGTGTAGAATCACTAATATTTATTTTCACCCCCCTGGGAATCGAACCCGGGACCTCCAGCATGGTAGCTTAACACGCTAACCATTACACCACGGAGGCGGACACAGTTACGTAAATATATTTACATTATCAAGTAATGCAAAACAGGTATTTGTACCATTCCAGTTACAAATTTTCACATTTGTAATTTAACATAAATACCTGAAAGAGGGATGAGGTGGAGGAAGAGGGTTTTAATTATAATATCCACGAAATCAGAAGAACACGAAATAACAAAGCAAAGCGCAATGGCGTTCTTGGTTGGACGTTCCACTGCAAAACAGGACATCTTCCATTTCGCATATTTCTCTTATCCTGGTGTTCCTTATCTCGTAGGCTCTTGTCAGATATGCTCCTTAGAGTCTTCATTTCTGACACTCTAGAGCGTTTTTGTTACTGCGGTGTCCGCTCTGCATTCGATCCCGTATGCTATGATGGATCGCACATTGCCATGAAAATTAATAAAAAAAGTAAACAAAATATGACCGTACTTATTTATTACATTTTAAATTATCTTTATTACAAAATTTGAAAGCATCGGATGTTGTTCTTTATCAATATGTAGAACAAGATTCGATGCAGGCTCTTTACACCATTAAAAACAAAAGGGACCAGAAGAAAATAGAATATATCATATTTTGTACTATTTGTTTTTGAAATATTGAAAATAGTGTACAATATTTTCTTAAATTTTATAACTAAGTAATAAACATAATATCAATTTCATTAAAACAAGAAACCTACCTGTATGCATAATTTTTCTTCCATAATAAATATTTTTTATGTAAAACTCACGAATGTATTAACAAACGTTCAGTTTAATTGTATTTTTATTGATTTTTTACATGTGTCCTTTATGAATTTATATTACAGACTTTAAAACGTATTCGTTCATTCAGGTGTCATTGTCATTATTGATGTAATCACGCAATGGCGTTAATGATTCGGCACGACGAACAATACAAAAGTGTGTGTTCGGCAGTAAAAAGGCTATAATCGTGCAGTAGCGGCCATTTTGAAAACCATCGCGAGGTACAGTATTACGCGAGGTATATATGTATATAAATAGAAAAAATCATTAAAACTATTTATTTTCAAATCCTTGATCACACATACATACACGCAATGTTTTTTTTTATGTATTTTTTCATCATATACATATTATAAATTACAAATGATAATAATTGTCCTCGCTGAGTTTTATCGTGCCGAGGGCACATTTTACAACATTTATTTATAAAATTATAGTAAAAGATTTTTTTATGCTATCGAATACGATATGGCCGAATGATGCGATCTATTACAGATCAACCTACTTCCATTTATTAATGTAGATCTTTTATATTAAGTTAATATTTTTAATGACTTTATGGATAGTAGAAGCAGGTTGTACAATTTTATTGCATAATAATTACAGTTCTTTTTAACCAAAAGAGGCAAAATTTTTTTTTTAAAAATGTGTTTCTCTATTTCTAATTAGCTAATCACCTTTCCTTCGTGTGATAACGATCACGATAACACTGCATTTATATGATGCCTTGTCCTATGCACCATTGGGTGCGGATAAGGGTTTGAAGAAGAAGAAGTGTACCTTAATGTTTTGTGTTGTTTACTTTTTGCTAATCCAGGGCGGTGTAATATATGTATTATTTAGTTTAAAATAATTATTTTACATTTTTATTTTGAAATTGGCATTATGCAAAGTATTTATTTTGAATTGAATATAACTTTAATTTATATTTGAAGCAATAACTTTGTGATTTTCCATATTATAATTAAAATATAACTTTGTTTTAAAATCACTATAAATATTTTATTAGGTATAACTTAATTATAATGTCTACCGGTTTCGAAGTGTATTATAGTACATAATTAAGTTTTAGTAAAATATTTATAGTGATTTAAAAATAAAGTTTTATTTTAATTATGAATATATTGTATCGGGTTGTGGTCCCGTGGCTATTGTCGCGGACTCTTAAGTCAGAGTTTCTCGGTTCGAATCCACTCTACCACAACTTGATACCTATTTCTAATAACGAGCCGCTTAGGCTTACAGAAATAGTATGAAATTGAAATATTTATGTAAATAATATTTTTGAATTTCAAATATTTTTGTTTTTCTTAAAAAAAAACAGTTTTAGTTCAAATTTAGTTCGGTATATTTCGTTAATTAATCGATTGAAGCTCGTAGTGTGATACATATCTTCGTAAAAGGAACCAAGAGATATTGGCATTCTGACATTTGAGGTAAGTATTACTTCACGGTAATGTAGGCTTAGCTAAATACACCCAGATAAATTTATATCAATACAACTCTCAATTTATGGAACTAATCAACGCCACAGTGTATGCATTTAACATAAACCTAGACTCTCGACCAGATTCGTGATCAATTTTAATCTGATTTATGTACAAGGCGATAAATTAATTTTTTTCTTTTCTTTTTAAGGACTTCTGTTTTTTTATTTAAATTCTTATAAAATCAGTATTATTACTGTTTAAATCTGTAGAGATTTGGATGGAATGGAGAAAAAAAAATAAAACTAAATTAATTTCATCGCGTACATAGTACAAAGTAAGTAGATATATCGTGGTGGGTCCCAATTTTAACATAATATGTCTTGGACTTGAACTTTGATTTTTACTTTTTCCCCTATTCCTCCCTTCCGCCCCTCTTCCAGGTATTTACAATTAACGACATATCGCTCACTCCTTTCAAGAACGTCATAAATCAAAAATCTTGATTTTTCAGGACAACGTTTTTAAAGTTTAAAAATATAATACAATGTATTAAAAATAAAAATCAAGCCGCTTATTGAACTTTTTACTTTGAAAACAGATCTTTACAGGTTACACCTAAAGGTTTTTTTTTCAATTTGAAAAAAAAAACTAGTATATTAAAAAAAATTAAACAATACCTTGTCTTCAAAATGCAAAAACAGCACTTTTTGCCCTGTAGCGGGTAAATATTAAGTTAAAAATATGCCGCTTTTGCTGGGATATAGTACATTTTCTGGGCATTCCGAAAACATGCACAACTACAAAATTGACGATTTTTGATTTATGACGTTCTTGAAAGGAGTGAGCGATATGTGAAATTTTGTAAACAGAATGTTAAAATGACCTGTTTTTTTGTTACTCATTATTGTATATCGCTCACTCCTTTCAAGAACGTCATAAATCAAAAATCGTCAATTTTCAGTTGTGCATGTTTTCGGAATGCCCAGAAAATGTACAATATCCCAGCAAAAGAGGCATATTTTTAACTTAATATTTACTCGCTACAGGACAGAAAATGTTGTTTTTGCATTTTGAAGAAAAGGTATTGTTTTTTTTTTTTTTTAATGTACTAAATATTTTTCAAATGGAGAAAAAAACCTTCAGGTTTTACCTAAAAAGATCTGTTGCACAGTAAAAAGTTCAATAAGTGGCTTGATATTTATTTTTAATACATTGTGTTATATTTTTAAACTTTAAAATCGTTCTCCTGAAAAATCAAGTTTTTTGATTTATGACGTTCTTGAAAGGAGTGAGCGATATGTATTTATGTTCTGTTAAATTTCCAAATAAATGAATAAAAATATTGACCTTATAAAAAGTACGGTTATATTTTAGTATCCTTTTTAGTTTGTTAATTCTCAATGCATTTATCTAATTACATCTTGAGATTAATTATGAAAAGCAACGGTATTTGACATCTGTCAGACTAACCAGAAAAAAGTGTCTAGTTTTTTGTATGTTTAACCTCAGTAGAAGGCAACGTGGAGCAAATAGAAAGGATACGAAGGTTGATATGACGGTTCTTACCCTCAATCTGTGAAGTGTTCACACTATTCTAACATCTCAAAAAAATATTAATCAAATACATATAACTGATAGAAAAATAAGTAATCTTTTCTTAAATGAAGAAGAATATGGAACATTTTCAGTGTATCTAAATACTTCTTTGTGGTTGTCAATAATGGGTAGAATTGGTAAATGTTACACGTGATCACTTAAACCAGGCTATGACGCTCGTCAGCCCCGTAAATGCCCAGACTTCCACCATATTCTTCTTCATCTTTGATGAGATGTCAAAAAATAATATAAGAATATGGAAGAATATTTACAGGGCTTACAACTCGGTTTAAGTGATCACTTTACACACGTGTAACATACACCATTCTACCTGTGATGACAACCACACTACTCAAACTTTGGAAGTCATACATTTACTTGTACGATCAATCTCAAACGTTTCTTGATAGAGTTATCCGTGATTGGATTTACAATGTTTTATGTGGCAAAAACCCTTTTATTTATTTGCAAGATTCGGAGCTCAGTTAGCTTGAAGCTTTGGTTGAAGGGTTAAACCCTATGTTACTTAATAATTTGTTATCAAGTACCTATATAGAGTTATATTATCTCTTCTTCTTCTTTATCTTTGTGTAGGCCTTGTGGCGTATTTTTAAGAGGGATTAGCCTCCTACGATGTTGATTCACAACTGTCAATCTATCTCTTTGAAAACTGAAAGCAGTTTCGTCTTTAAAATGAGCTACGCTTCCGTTAATTTTCTAAATGAAATTTCGCAAATACTATATATCGGTTACGACAGTTGGTAAGAAGAGCGACGATGTATGTATGTATATATGCATATATTGAGGTTATGATTATACATTTTTTTAAAGATGAAAAATTAGCGCCGAGATGCAGAGATGTATGCAAAATAAGCGCCAGATTACCTAATTGGAAAGCCATTTTCTAAGACCGAAGAGTCAAGGATCTTTCCATGAGTGGAGAGGCAACTCGTATCAAAACTAGCTTTATCCATTTTCCGGTGAAAAACGGACAAAAAAGTTTAGAAAAAAAAACAATCTCCGTTGTTTAATTTGTGAAATACCACTTTTATAAACACTTATTTGTTACTACCGGTTTCGGAAAATTATTTCATCATCAGGTCATTAAAATAAAATTATTACGATTTGACATTTAAATAAAACTAAAAATTTTGAAAGAGAGAAATACTACAAACGAATCACAATTGGAATATTTTCGTAATATTTTTTATTTTAATGACCTGATGATGGAATAATTTTCCGAAACCGGTAGTCACAAATAAGTGTTTATAAAAGTGGTATTACACAAAGTAAACAATGGATGATAAGGAGAGTGTTTTATTACCATACCACAAAGTTATCAATGCTTTTAATATACAAAAAAAAGTTTAGGCCTGCCTCCTGTCAGTTTAATTATCATTATTATTTCATACTGGAATGAAATATGGCTATATAAATGCTGTCATGTATTTACCATAAACATGTAGAGTCAATAAACTTTGCAAACAAAGAGTCAAATACTTGTACTTGTCACGTAGGTACTTGTAAAGTACAATGATTTATGTTTTTTGAAAGACCATTATAAGCAAAAAAGTACTTTAATCGCAATGCAATTAACGTGAAAAAACGTAGCTACGTACCTAAACATACAAATAAATAGATCCATTATATAAAAGTGGCCAACGATTATTTTTGACTTAACGAAAAATAGCATATAAAAAATCAACCCTCTCTCTTGTCACTTGTTTTTGATCCGTCATGGTTCCATTACTTTTCCCAATTCTTTTTTTGATATTTTTAGGGTCAAAAACATTTTTTTTCCAAAAAAGTTACATTAATAGTAATTATTGACAATCATAAAAAAAATATTGTAACTGCAGACAGTCGGTAGAATTCTATTTTGAATTGTTGGGTAATATATCGTAGTCACACAGGAAAAAGTGACCAAGTGCATGTTTTTGCAAAAACGTGATCATTGACTATTTGATATCTTACTAGCTTAATATTGCCCTGAAAAAAATCCCAAAGGATTTTAAACTTGGAAGTATAATATATTAAATTGTTAAAAATGACTAACTACATTGATGTTTATTTTCTTGCCAAGCAAAAGTGGCTAAAATGGCCCTCCTGAATATTTTACGTATTGTTAGTTGGTCACTTTCTACTGTACGACAACGATATCCAAAATTAAACACGGTTATTGGATAGAGTGTTTGATAATGTCTTAATAAGACGATAGGCGTCACATATAAATGTAAATAAAAGTAGAATTCAATCCAATAACCGTGTTTAATTTTGGATATATTACCCAACAATTGAAAATAATAAATGTCAATGGTCAAGCATTTCCTGAGAGCATAGAAAAAATTCAAGAAATATGCAGTTTATCCAAAGATCTTCAAAAAGTCCTTGGAAATTTCGTTATGCCTAACGAAAATGGGCTGTGTTTACATTGATTTTATGCAAATGGGATAATTATATCGGCTTTAAATATAAAGGGTTCAAGATTTTAACTGGACAGGCTCTCAAAACTCTTCTTTTCATATGAAATTTTCGTTAAAAGGTGATTTCTGAATTCTAGCCCTTATCCGCACTACAATGGTGCATAAGGCACTGCATCATGTAAACGCAGTGTAATCTTGATCGAAAATACATGAATGAAAGGTGATCAGTCCTTCAGGTACCAGTCCAGGGAATAAATATTTAGAGTGAAAAAAATACTTAAATTTATTTGACCCCCCCTTGGGATCGAACCCGGAAAATCCAGAATGGTAGCCGACCGTGCTGACCATTACACTACGGAGGTGACGATTTTAGAATACGGGGATAATATTATTTGTTTTCAAATAAGGATGCAACAAGTTTTGATATCACCCGCCTCAAATGTATAATACATAATATGATATTTGTGTACACAAGTATTACCAAAATAAACTGGTTCTGTTAACATTTCGATTTCAGTAAGTCTGCCCGACCACTACTAACTCCGAACCGGTTCTTGGGTGCTTTATTTTTAAATAATGGCACACTTCTCATTATCAGGTTTTGGCCATCAGCTGGCGCGGCTTGTGGATGATGATGATGTGTATCATACATAATGTTATCGGAAAATAAAACCCCCTATATATGCAATGAATACCCTCTCATTCGTTCAAGGAATCTGTTCGAATTGCGAGTTGCACGAATATCGATATATTGCACTAAAAAATGATAATTGATGGGTACCATGATTGTTCCATGATATGTGGAGGTGCTCACCAAAACGTTACATTTCCATTATAAATGATTTTAAGTAATCAACAATTCTTGCTTGTAAAGTTGTTACGTTTAGGTGTGATTTAATTATTTCATATTGGTTTAACACGGGATTGGTCACGTTTTGTCGCAACTTTAATTAAGATTTCGATAAAAGACAGTAAACGAAACAGACTTGCATTCAAAGGATTTTTTGTGCAATATTGGAAATGTAATTTTTTGGTGAGAACTTCCACATATATACCAGCTACTCAGTTTTCATCCGTATCAAGATATGTGATATTTGTATTCCTTTAACATTACATTACAAACGAAAAAAAACATTCGCAGAAAATTTTGCTTTTCGCTAGGATACCATGCTTTGACAGAAAGATGGACGAAAGTAGTAGTTAGCGACGGCAATTATTTTAATTAATGTATTTTTTCCTTTTGATATTTAAAAAATGGTTAAATTTAGCAAAAAACGGCACTCCCATATACGTACACCTACTTGTAATACTTCAATAGATCTGAAATTTCAGGCGTATTTTTGCACAAATTTTCTTTAGAAACCGACAGAAAATTTTGAGGTCGTAGTAGAAAAAAACAATCGTAAGAGCCCGATTCAAAATTGAAATACATATCTTTAAATCGCAATGTCAAATAAATTGTTTCAGATTAGAAACTCCAATGAATTAATAATATTCCTAATAAAAAAATAAATACATAAGTACATAGATACAAAAACTTCCTCATAGTCATATTTCTATTTCCTTTTCAATCATAATTAATAGTTGTCTCGGGATTAACATAATATCCTTGGTTCAATTATTCAATGCTTTTTACGTATTATTTATAGTTATTATTTTGTATTGCAGGTAGCAGAGGCGAAAAAATGCGAAAATGTCTTCCTTCCTGTACGAAAAATCAATTATTTTAATGATTAAAGAAAACACTTCGTTTTTTACCACTAGAGTTTTATTATAGACTACATGTTTCAGAAGTTAAACTTCCATCATTCAGGTCTGTATAATAACTAGTTATTATATTAACTATATTAAATATTATTATATTAACTAGTTATTATACAGACCTGAATGATGGAAGTTTAACTTCTGAAATATGTAGTCTATAATAAAACTTAAGTGGTAAAAAACGAAGTGTTTTCTTTAATTATTGTAACATGTCTTACCACAAAGTTAATGCCGAAACAATAAATAAAATTATTTTAATAGTCACCATTCCCGTTTTCGTTCAAACATTTGTTGTAATGTCTTCTTCTTCTTCTAACCCTTATCCGCACCCTATGGTGCATAGGGCACTGCATCGTATAGAAACAGTGTTATCTTGATCGTTAAATACACGAAGGAAAGGTGATCAGCCTTCCGCTTCAGGCACCATTCCAGGGTCATATTAAATAAATATTACACTGAAAAATCAATCATATTTAGTTTGACCCTCTTTGGAATCGAACCCGGGACCTCCAGCATGGTAGCCTAGCGCGCTAACCACTACACTATGGAGGCGGACAATTGTAATGTAGGATGTGTGTCTAATTTATATTTTAAGCTATTTAAAAAAAAGCTAATTAATAAAGTAAAGTAATAAAGGCCTTCCGATTTTTATTTTATTTATATGTATCGTTTTACATATCGTATTATGTGAACTGACACTGTCAAAAATAAAATATATTGTATAATTTTGACATCTCAACATAGATGAAGAAGAATATGGAAGTCTGGGTATTTTTCGCAACAAGGTACCTCCAACAATATCTTTAATTTAAAAATTGATTGAAATACTTGATCATTGTAATAGCGGATGTTCAGTATTACAAATAAATTTATGATATTCTGATATCTCTAATTCTGGGCTTAATCTAGCGGAAACATTTAAAGATAACAGATAATTATTCACTTCAATTTAATACTTCGTCAAATCCATAAAAATGTTGTAAATGAAGTTTGATTGGCGTGGAAGGGCGTATGTTTATATTATATTACAGGGTTTGTATTACTACTACTACTACTACTACTACCGCAGGGGCAGCAGAGAGGATGGAACGCCACACTCTTCTGTCCTGACACACACTCCTCGCCTCCTTCACATCCTAGTCATACACGCCCTCCGATTACGCAGACTTTTGACACCGCCAGATTTTAGATTCTGATTGATCTGATCGTGCCAAGTCTTTTTCGGTCATCCTCGTTCTGTTTTCCTTCTCACATTCGCCACATATATTTTCTTAGTCATTCTCTCGTTATCCATTCGCTCCACATGTCCATACCACCGCAAAGAGCTCTTTCTAATCTTTTCAATTATTCCTCGTTCAGCCTTACATTCCTTTCTTATATCTTCGTTTTTAATTCTGTCATACAATGATTTTCCACACATTCGTCTGAGGGAGCACATTTCAACAGCGTTCACTCTTCTTTCATCCTTCCTTTGCCAGTTCCATGTTTCGCTTCTAGTGTCGGTACTAGCACGCCGTTGCGAACCACTAGCTTGGCTTCCATGGACTTACATGGGTTTATATTATATTATATTACAGAGATAAAATATTATAAATGACAGTTCATAAGCTGTCATCAACCAATGACTGGTTTCGGAAGCGTTTGAAAGAAATTTGTTGCAAAAATCTGTCGGTTAACTCGATTCGAGAATACAAGCAATGATCGGATCATATTTTGATCAATATAAATATTTTTATTATTAATTAATTCCCTATGTGGAGCATATGGAGTCCACAAACTGTCTCCAGGCTTTCCTGTCGTACGCCAGCTCCCTTGCATCCTACCAAGTCAGGTCTGCGTCTCGGAAGTTCGGAGTTCTGACGAGAACAGCCGACGAATTGTCAGCAGTGGTAGTCCTGATGGCTTGTAAAAGGCAATCTTGATGGCGGCTCTCGGGAGGCATGCGGAGTACATGGCCAAGCCAACTGAATCGCCTTTTCTTGACGACAGTTGTGACCGAGATTTGCTGCGTCCTACGCCTTATCTCTTCATTCCTCACAAAGTCAAACCACCGCTCGCCTAAAATTATTCGCAGACACCTATTCTTCAAGGCAAGTACACGGCTGCTTTGGGCCCTTGTAAGGTGCCATGTTTCACAGTCGTATAAGATAGTAGGTACCTTTAAATATGGTGGTACCTACGCATAAATTTTTTTCTCCGTAGTTATATTATCAATTACTACGATTGATCACTATTTCGATAAGTAATCAATGTTAATATAATTACGAACGCATACTTTATTTATCTTATTACGCAGAAACATTGAAGCCAGTGGAAAATTAGCAAGATAACAAATTTGTGACGCGTATAATTAACCAAATTTTAATTGATTCTTTTATTTTTAGTATTTTAGTAACTCCAATAAATTAAGAGGTGTATTTTCGTCGCCGTTATCATTAATTATAAATAAATACTACTCCGTCGTTCTTTTATTTTTTTGTGTCTGATGCATCTGACATATTTGATTTTAAAGAAAAGGATTTTAATACAAAAATATACGATTGCAAGAAGCTTCTAAATACGCAAGATATCAATTGACATTCTAAATTTATTTTTCATTAATTGAATCGGCAGTCACTTTATGGTAAAATCTATCCATTTTTAATTTACTTAGTAAATACCACTATTACTAAAAATCTATTGTGACACGTGTTTTGATGCATTCCGCATCATGTACGGTGTTTGACAATGATACGGAATACATCGAAACACGTGTCACAATAGATTTTAAGAAATACTGGTATTTCTTAAATAAAACTTAGTAATTGTAAATTTATTGTTGGATATTTTAGCGCCTTTAAAAGTTACGGTCAATCGAAAATCGATGCCCATGAATACATTTTTAATTTTATAATCATTTTATTTATTAAATAATTACAATATAAATACAATCCAAATGTTTTAAAGTCGCTTAAAAACGTTGTTTATTATTTGAGAATCTGATAAAAATGAGAAGAGGTATATTACCAATTACCATTTGAATTATTAAAAAAAATACGTGACGCATATATAGCGAAAATTGTAAACCACTCATACTGTGTATGAATATACATTATGCATTAAAAAAACTGATAATCAAGACAGTTTAGCGAGAACCATTATAGTAAAAAAGCAATAAAAATAACCTTTAAAAATAACGAAACAAAAACATTTTGAGTGTTTATCTGAATTCACAAATCTGTTTCATCGCCACTTACTCCAGTTATTTTTAACATTTTATGACAACTCAACATAGACGAAGAAAAATATGAAGGTTTGGGCATTTACGGAGCTTACAACCTGTCATAGGCTTGGTTAAGTGATCACTTCACACACATTCGCCAATTCTACTCATGATTGACAACCATACTACTCAAATCTTTGAAACTCCTAGATATATTTATCAATCTCGTGACAGTACATGTAAGTTCACAACTGTCATCTATGTAGGAATGAGGAAAACTTGTATTAAATAGAGACCCTTTTTATTTGTATGCGAGGTCCGAACCCTGGAAATGCCCAGACGTATTCTTCCAGACCATATTCTTCTTGATCTATGTCGAGATGAAGAAAATATATATTATCTATATTGAGATCTTAAAAAAAGGCATGAAATTAATTAAAACTTAGATATTAACAAAGAAAAAGGAAAGTACAAAATATGAATTTTCGGTAAATCATCAAAAAACCTGAAAAACAATAATAGTGTTATTCCAAAATATGACACAATTTCAGGCGGGAAAAATTTTCATCACCCGTCTAGATTTTCGGCGCATCTATGGCTGTTCGCGCGGGAACGCGGAAAAGCGCCAAAACGATAGCCAATCAGACGTGTGATTGGAACATTCTGGAACGGCGCGGCGGTATATCACGGCCAGTGAGCAAGTAGGTTGGCAGTCAGCTGTGGTGCTCGGCTAGGTACCTACCCGGTACACACACAGGTAGGTGTACTACTTTCTAACCTGCAGCTGATTGGTTCATATTAGTAAAAAAATGTCTACAGGCGTCGAAGGAAAGCGATATTAGACGCTCAAACATTAGGAAGTCAATTTTCATTTTAATCGAGAAATTTCTCGGGACCGTAGAATTCTATTTCATAAAATCTACCTCAATCTTAAGGATATATAGGTACCTACCCTTTCTTTTTTCTTCTTGTAATCCTTATACGCACCCAGTGGTGCATAGGGCACTGAATCGTATTCATGTAGTGTTATCTTAATCGGTACTTACATGAAGGCAATGTGATCACTCCTGAGCTTCAGGTACCAGTCCAGGGAAGTATTAAATCAATATTAGAGTGTTAAAACACCAATATGTTTTTATTTTCACTCCTCTCTGGGAATTGAACTAGGGACCTGCTGCACGGTAGCTAAACACGCTAACCGTTACACCACGGAGGCGGACCCTCCCCTTAATTACCCTTAATTCTTAGGAAAATACAATTAATTTTTTTTTTGATGCATATGCCATTTTTGCAGAGCTATAGCTAATTATATTCACACAGTGAACGATTAATGATAAGGAGAGTTTTAATTATATTCCTAACTAATAGGAAAATTACAAATAATATTATAATTAGTCGCCTATTCTACAAGAGTGACTTATGATTACTTTTTTTAAAACATAATTAAAAACAGTAAAAAATAACATATCTGTACGTCTTAACTGTCATTGTGTCACCAATTTTTGAAATTTTTATCATTGGTACCGGGTGTGTTTGACATTTACAGAGAGAAAAGGGATACATTTTCATCTTATGTCGGCCAGGAAGCGAAATGGGGAAATGGAAAACCAATTCAGTAAAAAACTAATTTCAAACTGGCGTTTCTTGAACGAATGAAACGACAGAGAAAGTGGAAGAGTTTTTCTTAATTCCTATTTATTGTCACCGGAGATTATGACAAACATGTCGAATCGGATTGCGTCTATATCGATTTTTAAAACATACAGTACAGAGAGATGGTAATTTACTAATAGAACTAAAAATATTAAAATATTTAATATAAAATAATAAAATTAATATTTATATTTGTTTTTTTTTTTTAAGAAAAGGTATTGTTTAATTATTTTTTTAAATAAACTAAATATTTTTTAAATGGAGAAATACCTTCAGGTTTTACCTAAAAAGATCTGTTGCACAGTAAAAAGTTCAATAAGGGGCTTGATATTTATTTTTAATACATTGTATTATATTTTTAAACATTAAAAACGTTCTCCTAAAAAATCAAGTTTTTTTATTTATGACGTTCTTGAAAGGAGTGAGCGATGTATCTCTTTAGACGCGTACTGGCGTCAAAATTTGCTTCTGGTCTAAAAGGGGATTACAAAAAAACAGGTTTATCTGATCTGATTTTATTATTTCTTTATACATTTGAATACAGATATATATCAAAATTTGATGATTTATTTAATGAAGGAAAAACGTGAAAGTAGATATATGTATTTTTTAAAGAGAGAGAGAGTTTGTGATGACACATTTCAATCGATTTTTAAAATGATTCAGTCGTTGCGATTAATTGTGACTTCAATAGTTTCGAAACAAATAAGTAAATAATGCTGTAAACATATATAATTATACATGATGTAATAGTTTTACATATTTATGTTATCTTGGATAAGGTGTTATTGCAATGGAATTTTATTGAACGTAATTTGTAAAAATAAATGCCAGAGTCATTTATAATTAATACATAAAAGGAGATTAGAATGAATTGCACTTTGGATCATATTGATAATGATACTTAAAAATAAAATAAAAATAAAATAAGCATGGAGAAATTAATAGGGCCACTTATGTTTAAAATGATCATCTGATTTCCATCTCAATAATTTCTTATTCTATTTTTAATTTTACTTGATAAATACCAATATTTCTTTAAATCTATTGTGACACGTGTTGTGATGCATTCTGCATTATTTTCAAACACCTTATGTGAAGCTAAGTCAAAATGTTATAGTTGTGTCCTCGGGACAAGGATGAAGAGGGGATAGGAGCTGTTTCTAATTTTTATTTATTTATTTATTATTTTTTATCAGTGGGAACATGGTTAATAAGGGGAGGCTTTGTAATATTGTTAATTATGGGTTTGTTATTATTAATATTTTTATGAATTTCTATTGTTTAAAAATGTTGCAGTATATGAATTTTCGTATAAATATTTTTACGAATTTGTACCGGATTTAATTAATTCGTATTCCCTGAATTTTGTTTTGCAGTACCAATTAGTTTAATTTATGTATGTATAACCAACCAAAGTAGTTTAATTTATATATGCCACTGTTGTCTAATAATTACCTTTATATTTATATGTTTTTTCGGTTATTTAAATGATGCGGAATGCATCGAAACACATGATTTTAAGAAAAAAATTATGTTTACCAATTGAAATTTAAATAGAAAATGGATAGATATGATCACAAATTGACTGCTGAATCAATTAATGAAATTCTTATTTTAGAATAATATACATAGGTATATATCATGAAAAGTCAATTGCGAAATAGAAAAGCATCGTTTACAGTCATCATTATTGTGAGTCGATAATATTTGTATGCATATATCGATCTAAAATACCATTTTGGCATTTCATTGTTTCAAAATTCAGTTCTTGAGATAGTTATTTACATATTTCCTTGAACTCACGAACAGGATAATAAGAAAGGTTGTTGCACTTGCAACGCATTAAAAAAAAAGCACAGATTCATTATTGATGTCATCTTTGGACTTACCTGCTATAATCTCGTTATAAACCAGTGCTCTAACCTTACAGAGGATAACCTCTTAATTAGAGTATAAACTCTAATTCGCTTATTGTGGATATGGTACAAGAACATGTTTTGACTTTATTCAAAATCATAAAATAAAAAAATAAAAAGTTTTATTTTTAAAATGATGTGGTCCTCTATTCCAGAGGCTTGTCCGCAGGTAGAGGATAGTAAGGACATGGAAGGTAATTTTCCGATTGGTGGGAATCGAACCAGCGAAGCTTGTTTCACAGTCGAGCGCCTTAGGATAGGCTTTATCGTTCTCATTTCTTTATCTGTATATAAATCTTTCCATCCCTAGGACATTATAGTTCCCAAATGTACGAAATCATTTATCTGTTCCAAAATTTCCTCATTTACTTCTTTCTCTTTAAAAAAACATGATTTGCGGCACATTTATTAGCAGATCACTTTCCTTGCACTATACACCTTTGTCACCCGCTCCTGGAGGCCTTCTCTACTATCAGCATGAAGCACAGCATCGTCAGCTTTAAAAGAACACTAGCCTTCCAAATATACCTATTCCATAATTTCCCCATTTGCTACTGTTTCACACCCAGATCTACATTCATCTCTTTCAAAAACCATGACACATTCATCAGCAAATCACTTTCCTCGCACACATTATACACCCTTGTCACCAGCTCCTGCAGGTCTTCTCTACTATCAGAGAGAAGCGCAGAATCGTCAGCATACAAAGAGAAACAGACAATATATAATACTTCCCAAATATACCCATTTGCTACTATTTAAAACCCAGATCTACATTCACCTCTTGCCAAAACCATGGCATTAGATTTGCTGCACACTCATCAGCAAATCACTTTCCTTGCACACATTATAACCTTTTAACACCAGCGCCTGCAGGTGTCTATCGGCAAGAATCACAGCATCGTCAGCATATAAAAAGCAACATATAATACTTCTCAAATGTTCCCCATTTGCCATATAATTTCCCCATTTGCTCCTCTTTTACACCCAGATTTATGTTAACCTCTTTCAAAAACCATGACTTTGGAATTGCTGAATGACCTGAAAAAATATTTTATGGAGAGATATTTGTATTAGTGATTAGTTTTATTTTCTCATTTCTTTTCTTTAAACATGCTCTTCACCTTATAAAAGATTATATGCCTATTTACTATACCCGTTTATTGTTTTATATTTTGCCCTGTCTTGTTTACTTTTTGATGATTTTTGTGATATCAGCTGATGCATCAGCATCACTTTCCTTGCACACATTATACTTTTGACACCAGCGCGTACAGGTCTTCTCCGCTGTCTAAATGGCTAATTTTCTGATAAGCAGCTCTCGGTGCAGGGTCACCGCGGCTGGTAATAAAAGTGTAAGCACGTTCTCCGTTGAGCAGTCGTGACAGTGCGCTCGTAAGTCGCGTCACGTCCCGAGTGAAGACGTTAAGTCGCGGCGCGATGGCGACGTCGTGCACCCACTATCAATAGCACTTGTATTGTCTTTTATGGTTGATACCGTTATGTTTGGTTCTTGCGATCAACTATTAAATTTCATGGCCAGATTGCACTTCAACATAATATGGTGATTTCGCCAAACTACTATGATGGTTGATTTAAAAAAACAGTTGTATTTTATTACACACGACCAGATTCGAAAACAAACATTATTATCTACGTTTCCTTTAAACGATGTATGATAGATGTGCGAATAGTGAAATAAGGAAGAAATGCAAAGCTGAGATAAGCATTATCGATAAAAATAAGAAAATTTGGACATGTAGAACGAATGAGTGAGGAAAGAACGGTAAAACGAATTTATGAGGCGAATGTTATTGGGAAAAGAAGCAGAGGAAGACCGAGAAAAACATGGCACGATCAGGTATGCCAAATACTTGAAAGTGGTCAGGTTAGGAGTCGTAACAATCGGCGGGTATGTATGAGGAGATGCATGAACGTGGAAGAGGCGAAGAATGTTTGCAAGGACAGAGTGGTGTGGCGCTCTATTCTCTCTGCCTACCCCTGCAGGGAAGCGGCGTGATGGTTAGTTAGTTAGTTAGTTTTTTCCTTATACTTCTTTATACGAAAATTAGTACAAATTTGCAATAACTCTTTTTTCTTGTACTTTGTTATGCTTTCGTAGTGTTGAAGGGAATCTTGAATCAACGTAGTAAGCGATGACTATGGGAAAGTGGCCATTTAAATTAATTAATGAAAACTCCTTGCTAATAGAAACTTTAACCTCAATCTGCGCGTGTACATTTCTACATACATATTTCTATTTCTCCTCTCTTTGCTTTCGCTCATGGCAGTGTTGACCTTCACTTCTTCCTTCACTTACATCATCTGTATCCCATCGCCATTTGTATGTTGTGCTGGTCGGTTCTGTGGAGGTGTCTGCGGATCTAGCTGACTAACGGATCTAACTAGATACTAATCCCTATCAATACCAAAACTGAGTATAGTATTTTTTAAAGCTGGTCCGTGACAAGGATATTGAAAAGGTTATATTATTAACTCCTGTAATTGGAGATAATCCAGATTTTGTGAACAAGTATTCGGACACACTCAAAATGTTGGAGAAAAAACCTTTATGTTTTACCTAAAAAGATCTTTTGCACAGTAAAAAGCTAAATAAGTGACTTGATGTTTATTTTTAATACATTGTGTTATATTTTTAAACTTTAAAAACGTTCTCCTGAAAGTTTTTATTTTATTTATGACGTTCTTGAAAGGAGTGAGCGATATGTGGAATAATTATTGTTTTATAAATGAGTTCTGCAGTATTTTTATTTGACTTATTCCTTAATCTACTAAGAAAACATATTTCATATATAATGGGGGTAGCAGTAGTACAAGGGCGAACCGGTTCTTGAAAATTTTGAATCATATCACTGTAACTTATCCAGATGAAGGTAGCTAGGGTTATGTTTTACATTACTTATTTACTTCAGCCTTCTTCTCGTGTCCAGTATTGAACAAAGGCCTCCCTCTTGGACTTCCACAGTTGTCTGTTGGACGCGACTCTCTTGGTCTGCTGTAGCATATTGTCTGAGACCTACCCACACATCTGCGTCCTGCGGTAGGCCTCCATAACTTGTCATTATCTCTCAATCGCAATCGCTGTAATTCAATCAAGAAAACATCGAATCGACGAGATTGATACCTGTACTTCAACATTTTCATCACGTTTGACACTAATCTAGCTCAGTTTGAATGAAAATTAGCTCGAGATACATTGTAAAATGTCTGGTGACCGTTTATCCAGCATTTAGGTGGCATTTCACAATGCAGGTGACTGAGTGGCGCGGAAGTTTCAACACAAACCAGAAATTTACTTGCCGCAGTTGCTCATATTTCTCCGATAATCGAATAATAACGTATCGATACAATTAGCACGTAGCTCGTAAAATGAACGAGAGTAAAGAAATGTACACGAAAAACGGTTATTTGCTAGTAGTATTATTGCGTCATTTTTTCAGGCTTATTATTTTCAGGTAAGTCTAGATTAGTTAAATGGTTAAATAAGATCTATAATCTAGTGGTGTCAAAAGTCTCGGAGTCGTAATCGGAGGGCATGTATGACTAGGTGTATGGATGTTAAGAAAGCGAGGAGTGTATAATATATCAGGACAGAAGTGTGTGGTGTTCTATCCTCTCTGCCTACCTCTGCGAGGAAACGGCGTGATGTTAGTAGTAGTAGATATAAGGTAGATTTATTTTTGGGGGTAAGAAAATTTTTAGATTTTTTACATTACAACTTGGTCAAAAATCACCCGTAAACGAGCTTAATAAAAAAAGCTTCGCCAAAAACAGCTAAACAACTATGTATATGTCAAAACAATCCTTAAATACGTATTTAAGAATTATTCTCATATAACACAAGAAAGCATCTCCCAGCAACAAATCATAATCAACACACTTTATGGAAATGTACTTAGAACTGCAAGATCTAAAACACATAAACACGTCGAACAAAATCTAACTTATATATATATATATATATATATATATATATATATATATATATATATATATATATATATATATATATATATATATATATATATATATATAATTTGTAACAACCTCAAGGCAGAGGACTCCCGGGCAGACCACCAAAGAGATGGATTGACAGCTGAGAATCGACATTGCAGGAGGCTAATCCCTCTTATAAACAGACCACAAGGCCTACAAAAAAGAAGAAGTTATGTATTAATTTTCATCGAAAAAAAATATTACAAGGCCATCTCGATATTGAGTTCCTCTTAATATCGAGATAAAAAATATAGCGTAGAGATTGTTAGATTTGATAGGTAGGATACTTGTAATCTGAAATCTCGTTATCTGAAAATGTCAGATTTAAACTTGAAATAACCCAGATGTGGGGTTTGGACTCGTGGTAATGTCGTGGGCATTCCCTGACTGTTTTACCACAGTTCACTTAAAATAATTCCGGAAATTCCCTAAGCACTACATATACATATAATATTATAGTTTTTTCCACAAATATTTCATTTGACCAGTGACTGGTTTTCATTGTTACCAACATCATCAGACCGGTGGGAGAGTAGACAAACCTGTTATATACCATTAAAGGCAGGGGTTGAAACCCATGTTTTTATATATTTTTTCTGACAAAATTTAAATGAAATTGAAAAAGAATGTAATTATTGTATTATAATAATAATAATAAGGTTTTTAGGTGTGATTTTATAAGATTCCCGTCGCTCTGTATCCGATGTGCTTAAAATTAATGTAAACGTAGATCGCTTCGTTACGCTTATTGGTGATAATCTTTCTGATAGAATAAATAATATATTATTGTTTTGACATAAGACAGTAAAAAAATATTAATACTTGCTAAAAATATATTAATACTGTACTTGTTTATATACTATTATATTTATATATTATATACTATTGTCTTCCAGATAACTATTAGCTATATACTATGTTTTACAGCGCTTCAGTGTCTATCGGACGGTACTTGCATTTGACCTACGATAACAACTAAGAAATTCAATACAAAATAATTCGATTATCGGTTATATTGTACCAATAAACTTGACACTGAACTAATTAGCGAGTAAAGACAGAACACTTTGGAAAAATACATTGTTTTATCAGCAGATAGAGGTGTGACTAATAGGTAACTCTTGTAACCTTTTCAGTCACTCCTTTGGGATGGCGTTCATTACTCTTTCTCGATTTATAATTCTTTCCAACTTAGGGTTTTCTTTTTTTTGAATTACCTAACGTCCAAGTGACTCTGAAATCTAGCTACGGCTTATGCAACACCGCTTATCATGACCCCACTCAGGCTTCAACTTTTTAAGTTTCATAGCCTATGCCTACTCGTTAGTGGATTTACTCTTTATGTTTAAAGTTACTATAATTTCATGTCCGCCTCCGTAGTGTAATGGTCAGCACTCTCGGCTACCGTTCTGGAGGTCCCGGGTTCGATTCCCAAGGGGGTTAAAATAAATATAAGTGATTTTTTCACTGTAATATTTATTCAATATTACTCTGGACTGGTACCTGAAGCGGAAGGCTGATCACCTTTCCTTCATGTGTAAACGATCAAGATAACACTGCGTTTATATGACGCAGTGCCCTATGCACCATTGGGTGCGGATAAGGGTTTTAATAATTAGTAATTTCATGTGATTCATGAGTGAAAATTCTAGGCAAAAACACTCGCGCAGCTTAAGTTTTTTTTTTCAAATTGTCAAATATACTAGGAACTAGAAACAAGGAACCAAATTTGGGCCTTGGGCGTCTAAGCGTATAAGCTTTAAATTCTTCTCCTCCCTCTTATTCCTCATTACTGAGGGTTGTGACCCTCGTGGGAGCAATAACTAACCTTACCCTACCTAATTACCTAATTGTAATGCCTCTTCTCCTATTATCCCTTGACTGCGCTGCACGTAGCGCTCCAACCACCTTAACTTGATCGGTCCATCGTGTGGGATCTTCCTCTCCCTCTCTTCCATTGGTAAATACCAATATTTTCAAAAATCTATTGTGACACATCGCTCACTCCTTTCAAGAACGACATAAATAAAAAAACTTGATTTTTCAGGAGAACATTTTTAAAGTTAAAAAATATAACACGATGTATCAAAAATCAGGCCACTTCTTGAACTTTTTACTGTGCAACAGATCTTTTTAGGTAAAACAAGGTTTTTTTCTCCATTTGAAAAATATTTAGTTTACTTAAAAAATAATTAAACAATACATTTTCTTTAAAATGCAAGAACAACATTTTCTGGCCTGTAGCGGGTAAATATTAAGTTAAAAATATTCCTCTTTTGCTGGAATATAGTACATTTTTTGGGCATTCCGAAAACACGCACAACTGAAAAATGACGATTTTTGATTTATGACGTTCTTGAAAGGAGTGAGCGACATGTTTCGACGCATTCCGCATCATTTTCTCAAATACGGTGTTTAAAAATGATGCGGAATGCATCGAAAATGTAATAATTATATCGCTCACTCCTTTCAAGAACGTCATAAATCAAAAATCGTGAATTTTGAGTTGCGCATGTTTTCGGAATGCGCAGAAAATGTACTATATCCCAGCAAAAGAGGCATATTTTTAACTTAATATTTACCCGCTACAGGGCAGAAAATGTTGTTTTTGCATTTTGATGAAAATGTACTGTTTAATAATTTTTTTAAATATACTAAATATTTTTCAAATGGAGAAAAAACCTTCAGGTTTTACCTAAAAAGATCTGTTGCACAGTAAAAAGTTGAATAAGTGGCTTGATGTTTATTTTTAATACATTGTGATTTCTTTGTAAACTTTAAAAACGTTCTCCTGAAAAATCAAGTTTTTTGATTTATGACGTTCTTGAAAGGAGTGAGCGATATGTCACTTTATACACGTGTCACATTTACCGTTCTACCCATCATCGACAACCACACCACTCATATTTCGGAACTAGTATATATATATATATATATATATATATATATATATATATATATATATATATATATATATATATATATATATATATATATATATATATATATATATATATTTATATAAATATATATATATATATATAAATATATATATATATATATATATATATATGTATGTATTTGTATTTGCACAATAAAATTTCATTACACAATTGAATTCCACTTAAATAACAACTCAATCATTCATTTTTTTAAAGTAAGTGTGATTAAGTGAAAAATAATGAAGAAATTAAAAATTCCCCGGTTCAAAATAAGACATCCGATAACAAATTTTAATTATTCGTTTGTTATTGCATTTTGCAATCGCTCTGTAGATATGCAAGCATTACAAAGAAAAGCACTTAGATATCGCCTTGTAACTACATACATATAAACGTATATATCGCTCACTCCTTTCAACAACATCATATTTAAAAAAAAACACAATTTTTCAGAATATCAATTTTTAAAGTTTAAAAATATAATTAAATCTATTAAAAATAAATATCAAGCCTGAATGTTTTTTCTCCATTTGAAAAATATTTAGTTAATTTTAAAAAATACTTAAAAATACCTCTTCTTCAAAATGCAAAAACAACACTTTTTGCCCTGTAACGGGTAAATCTTAAGCTAAAAAAATGTTACTTTTGCTGGGATATAGTACATTTTCTGGGCATTCCAAAAACATGGATAACTGAAAAATGACGATTTTTGATATATGACGTTGTTGAAAGGAGTGAGCGATATGTATGTACATATTATATATCACCATCGTATAAAAAGATATTTCGTCTCTCAGGAGATGCATGCATGTTGAAGAGGCGAAAAAAGTTTGAACATGGTGGTGTGGCGTTCTATAATTGACAACCATACTACTCATATTCTTGGAAATTTGAGTAGTGTGGTTGTCAATCATAACAAATCAAGTTTTTACAAGTTTTCTCACATACAAATGAAAGAGTTTCTGCTCATTAAAAGCTTCTTTCATCTCGCCAATAGATGTCTCTAGTGAAATTCTAGTGATTTAAGTACAATGTTTTGTTTGGATCATATATATATATATATATATATAGATCTTCCAAGAATTTTAGTTGTGTGGTTGTCAATCATGGATAGAATTAGTGAATGTTACACATGTGTAAAGTGATGACTTAAACCAGCCTTGACGGTCGTAAGCCCTGTAAATGCCCAGACTTCCATATTCTTCTTTATCTATGTTGAGATGTCAAAAAATAAAAAATAATATGAAAAATACTCCTACAATTTGAGATAATCCAGATTTGTGAACAAGTATTAGGCCACACTCAAAATGTTGTAGGCCAAATATTAATGGGATTTCTGAAAACAATTGTATCAGTGTTTTATGTTGTATGTTTTAACATACAACACTGTATGTTAACACATACAATATTAAATAACAATTGTATGTGTGTTTAACATATATTCAAGAACTTATTAAATGAACTGATTTCGCAAGCTTAGCAGGAATCATATCACATTGGCAGGAAGAGATAAATAATTTTAAGCTGTGATAGTAATTACGGAATAGTACAACGATTAGTCTCTAATCTTATTGATAAACGTGTAATGTAGTATTACAATCAACACAATGCCATTCGCCATTCGTATTGCGTATGTTTGTTCAGACATTTAATCTCAACTTGCACCTGTTGAAATAATTAGAGGGCAAAGATTTGCGAAAAGTAATGGCACCGAAATAAAACCAAACTTGGTGTTATTGATTTTTTTATTTGCCAGCATTTACAAATTAAGTTTGTGGAATGTCAGGCATTCCTCTCATTCATTTTTTCCAGTCTTGGGTCAAGTTAAAGGTTGCATGTAAAGATCCATGTCCATCCATCTGTCCATCTTGTGGGAACCATCCTCTAGAGAGCTTATACTTCGTTCCTCTTTGACTACCAGCTGTCTACTTCAAACTGTCCTTGTTTTTTAGTGGGTGCAAAATTATCAATCTATGGATTGAAAACCTCTATAGGGGTAAATTACACAAATCCATACACCAATGCATGTGTACATTTCACTCAATCCTTTCAGCAATGTCATATATCAAAAAACTTGATTTTTCAGGTTATCGTTTTTAAATTTTAAAAATATCAAGCCACTTATTAAACTTTTAACTGTGCAACAGTTTTTTTTTAAGTAAAACCTGAAACAACTTAGCTTGGAAGATATAGTTGCATTTGTAAATAAATACTCATGTACATTTGTATGAAGTGGCAAAATTGTAAAAAATACCCTTGATTCTTGAATGTGTTTAGATAGTATTGCTTCTCATTTTTTTTATCCAAAAGAATAGTCTATTTTCAGACTTGATCAGATTTGAGATACTCTGCATATAAAGGAACTTTCAAAATTTTCTTTGTATTCATAAAAATCTGTGCAGGGAATAGAATAAATGGTGCTTTGAACAGAGTGATTGCAAATAAAAATATGTCCATGGAAGCCAAGCTAGTGGTTCACAGCGGCGTGCTGGATGGAAGCGAAACATGGAACTGGCAAAGGAAGGATGAAAGCAGGATGAACGCTGTTGAAATGCACTTTCTCAGACGAATGTGTGAAAAATCATTGTATGACAGAATTAAAAATGAAGATATAAGAAAGGAATGTAAGGCTGAATAAGGAATAATTGAAAAGATTAGGAAGAGTTCTTTACGGTGGTATGGACATGAGGAGCGAATGAATAGCGAGAGAATGACTAAGAAAATATATGTGGCGAATGTGAGAAGGAAAACAGAACGAGGATGACCGAAAAAGACTTGGCACGATCAGATCAATCAGAACCTAAAATCTGGCAGTGTAAAAAGTCTGCGTAATCAGAGGGCATGTATGACTAGATGTATGGATGTGAAGGAGGCGAGGAGTGTATGTCAGGACAGAAGAGTGTGACGTTCCATCCTTTCTGCCTTCCCCTGCGGCTTGATGGTAGTAGTAGTAGTCAAATACAATTTTCATTTGCAAAAATGGCTTATAGATAGGCCTGCCTGATTTTTTAATGTTCAACCGGGACGCCGGAATGCCCCCAGCGTACAGTACAGTGATATAAATGACAAATTAATTATCCTTAATAATCCTTCACAGTAAACACACTTTGGACGGGAAAGGTATTTCTACCCGGTGGATTGATGCTAAGCACGGGAAGGGTATTTTTACCTTCTGCGCGGGCCTCATTTCAAAGGCAGAAAGGAAGGAATTATCTAATGTTTTTATATGAATCGAATTATTATATATGAATTATTATATACCAATATCTTTGTTAAGGCATATGAACGTAATTATCAAATCCCGTAGGCGTAAAAATAGCCGTCTGAAAAGTGTTAAGATGTTTACATTGAAATCAACCCTAATATGAATGTTTTTTAACACCCTCCTAATCATTCATCGTTCACTTTGTGTTATACCACTTTGAAAAACACTACTTCGTGACTACCGGTTTCAGAATAATCATACCAAATGTAGACTTAAGTGAAATTGTTACGGTCTGACATGTCGCTCACTCCTTTCAAGAACGTCATAAATCAAAAAACTCGATTATTCAGGAGAACGTTTTTAAAGTTTAAAAATATAATATATTAAAAATAAATATCAAGCCACGTATTGAACTTTTTACAGTGCAACAGATCTTTTTAGGTAGAACCTAAATGTTTTTTCTCCATTTGAAAAATATTTAACATATTTAAAAAAATAATTAAAAAATACATTTTCTTCAAAATACAAAAACAACACTTTCTGCCCTGTAGCGGGTAAATATTAAGTTTAAAATATGCCGCTTTTGCTGGGATATAGTACATTTTCTGGGCATTCCGAAAACATGTACAACTAAAAATGGACGATTTTTGATTTATGAAGTTCTTGAAAGGAGTGAGCAATGTATACAAAACTGAAATTTTGAAAGAGAAAATTAATTTTTAATTTTTTTATATTGGTTTTTGTATTTTCCCCTTGTATACTTTTTTGTCATCTATAATCGAATTGAATTTTTACTGGGACGTGAAATAAAACACAGGGATTTTGTCTGAAAACAGGGACTGTCCCAGTCTTCCCTGGAATTCTGGTAAGCCTACTTATACAGTGTATTAGTAAGTTAGCAACACATTGCATCATTGTGCACACGCATGATTTAGGAGTCGGTAGCAATGCCATTGGAACCAATGCGTTAAGTACCTGCATCCGTCAGTTCTCCGCTACGAATATGGAATTCGTAAACAGTGTATGAAAACTCTACGGTGAATTTTGTGGTGCAGTAACAGGGTCACAAGTTCTGCTGTTCTGACTATTGCAGTGGAAACAAATAATGACGTCATAAATTGTTCATTTAAATTGCAAGTGAAATATACGTAATTCAATCATTTATATCTTCCTTATTCATTTACTAGAAAAAAGGATAAAATAAGACTGCCATTTATGAAAAAAAACGCAGAGTCGCAAAATTGTTTAATGTAAAAGAGTTTGAAAATGTATGATGAGATGCCTGAATGTACGAAGAATGAAAAGAGTCTGAAAGAATTTTAATATAAATAGTTTGTATACTGTAAGGAAATGTAAATATATATCGCTCACTCCTTTCAAGAACGTCATAAATCAAAAAACTCGATTTTTCAGGAGAATGTTTTTAAAGTTTAAAAATATAATATATTAAAAATAAATATCAAGCCACGTATTGAACTTTTTACAGTGCAACCAAAACCTGATGGTTTTTTCTCCATTTTAAAAATATTTTGTATATTTAAAAAAATAATTAATCAATACCTTTTCTTCAAAATGCAAAAACAACACCTTCTGCCCTGTTGCGGGTAAATATTAAGTTAAAAATATGCCTCTTTTGCTGGGATATAGTACATATTCTGGGCATTTTTGATTTATGACGTTCTTGAAAGGAGTGAGCGATATGTGATGTAGTAAATTAAGTGTATAAAATAGTTTATATTATGTAATATAAGCCAACATAAGAAATAATATTTTTTTTAATAGATTTCAATAAGAGTGCTACCAATTGTCTTGCAATTTTTTAACTATAAATTTATTCTTCAAAGACCCCAATCCGCACCACAATGGTGCATAGGGCACTGCATCATATAAACACATTGTTGTCTTGATCGTTAAGACAAGAAGGAAAGGTGATCAGCCCTCTGCTTCAGGGACCAGTCCGGGGTAATATTGAATAAATATTCGAGTGAAAAATCACTTATATTTATTTGACCCCCCCTCCTGGGAATCGAATCCGGGACCTCCAGTACGGTAGCAGAGCGTGCTGACCATTACACCAGGGAGGCGGATTATTTATTAGCTAATTTCAAACCTAAAAATAGCTTATTTATTTATTTAAGAGTTGATATTGTAAAAATTTTAGAGTAGTTAATTTTTTTTCCAATGTATGTAAAAAGAACCACCGAAAAAACACATGAGTTGGCTTGGTGGGTCTATGCAAAAAAATATGTTAATCATGTTTATGAATTATAAATTGATATTTATATGTATGTATAATATATATTTAACAAATAAATTAAATAAAAAAGTAGTGTGAAGAGGTTGAAATATTATATCGTAAGTTGATTGTCTCTCTCACTGGAACGTATGAATTATGTATCACGCATTGTGAATAACTCCTTTGACATCTCGGATACAGAGCTATTGACAAATTACACAAACTATTCCATCTGTGCATACGAGACGTGTGTGCTTTGCTTTGTGTGTGTTGTTTACGATAAGTTTCGAAATAAAATACAAGATTAGTGCAGAAATGTTTTATTACGAAGTATCAACATTTGATGTACAAGAATATTTGAAAACTACACAGCTATTTCGCATTGTACACAGATCAACTGAAATAAGCCATATTCAACTAGCAACTTCAGTAACGATTTTGATGTTATGCAAATTACAACATTGAAAAATAATAGATTTGCTTTGAAGATTGTATCATACGTGAATCATTCATTACACACAAAAAACAGAAGTTTTTATATTACAAATAAATCAAAGTATCGACCCATTCTAATGTAGAATATTTAAATGCATTTGGTATGTATTTCATTACAGTATTGGTTTGAAATTCACAAGAACAATATTTTACAAGTAATTATGCTTTTTTGGACAAAAAACTTGACACAAATGTACTAGACAAAAAACGTTTTAATCCTTCGCCTGTAAAATTGCATTTTGCATCGTATGTCGGAGGCGACAATAAATAGCGCTTTAAATAAATAAAAGATAGTGGAAGCTAAATGTAGGTCGAATTCAGAGAAAGAAAATCATAATTATTCCTTTAATAAGGGTTTTTATTTGATTAAGATCTGTGTTAAGTACATAATAAATAATATAGTTGCAAACAACTTTCTTTATTTTGCGTACGTGAAAAGACACACTCCTACCATCTTATCAAGTACACAAACTTCTAAGCAAAGTCTAAATACTTATTATTCACGATGTTTTTTTTGCGATCAGAATGCCGGCGTTACAACGCGGCCTCATCGCAATCGTTACAGTTAAATCACAGCTCTGCCGGATGTCGTTGTTACGGAAACAAACGAGAAATGATCGAGTCTGGAGATCCTCACAATGAGAGGAATATTTCGAGTGATCCGAGACACTCTTCAATGGATTCTGCATATAAATGCGATATATTTATACAAAAGTACACGCACTATCGATCCTTCTAATTCTTAGAAGTCTGGCACCGAGTAAAGTACATAGTGTTACTAATAAAATTTTGAATCCGATACTATATATTAAAATGTATTAAAATAAAACAATAACTTTGGAATAGGTAGACACATTTGATGCTTTAATCCTATATTTGCAAAGTTTCATAGCGAGTTTTACATCGTTTGGGATGATGGAACAGATATCGATCGTTACATTATATATATTATAAGCGAGAATAATATTTTCAAGGCAAAAAATACTTATAAAGTAAGAGAATGGAGACTACGCAATAGATGTAAGCGCTTTATAAAATTATATAAAACCTCGGATTGGACCACAAAATAAAATTATAATACCTTAAATTAGGAGCCGAAGAACGCCCGAGCTGCAATCCGTTTTATTCACGTTTTTTACATTGCAACAGTCTAAATGTCTTTTGGAAACTTTAAACATTAACATTGCGTTGGAATGAAATTGCGTAATTCCCAATATTTGAGATTTGATTTACGAGAGAGCGAGCCGTTCTACGGAACGGAGCTCCTCCGTCGGCTAGTATCTACGTATTCCGTTTGCGCTGCGTAAATCTACTGTCAAATTCTGGACAAGTCGGCCCATGCGGGCTACCGATTACGCGGCGAGTAAAGATTTTGAGAAACTTAACATTATAAGGAAATGATTATTACGCCGGCCCGAGATCGCCGGCGAGAAGATAAACAAAATCACAATTTACCCTCCAGTACAGACTATGTTACACCGAGACGGGAATACATGCGAGAGCGCGGAGGAGGCGGCTCACTCCACGGTGACGGACTTGGCGAGGTTGCGCGGGCAGTCCACGTTGCAGCCGCGCAGCACGGCGAGGTGGTAGGCCAGCAGCTGCATGGGGATGACGGTGAGCACGCCCTGCAGGCAGTCCTCGGTGCGCGGCACGTGCAGCGTCTTGCTGGACATGGCGGCCGTCTCCGTGTCGCCCTCCTCGCAGATCAGGATGGGCCGGCCCTGGCGCGCCGTCACCTGCTGCAGCGCGTTCATGCACTTGGTGTACACCGGGTCGCGCATCACGATCATCATCACGGGCATGGAGTCGTCGATGAGCGCCAGCGGGCCGTGCTTGAGCTCGCCCGCCATGATGCCCTCGCTGTGCATGTAGGTCAGCTCCTTCACCTTGAGCGCGCCCTCCAGGCACGTGGCGAAGTTGTACCCCCGGCCCATGATGAGGAAGGACTTCTGCTGATACAGGTCCTGCGCCAGCGCCAGCACCTGCTGGTCCAGCGCCAGCACCTGGCGGATCTGGTCGGGCAGCCGCTGCAGCGCGGTGATGATCTCGACGCGCCGCTTCTGCAGGGAGATGCGGTCCTCGCTCATGACGAGCGCGAACATGGCGAGCGAGATGAACTGCGAGGTGTAGGCCTTGGTGGAGGCCACGCCGATCTCGGGCCCGGCGTTGATGTGCACGCCGCAGTTGGACTCGCGGCAGATGGAGCTGCCCACGGTGTTGGTGATGCCCACGATGAGGGCGCCGTGGCCCTTGCAGTAGCGCAGCGCCATGAGCGTGTCGGCCGTCTCGCCCGACTGCGAGATGAAGAAGCAGACGTCGTCGCGGAAGATGGGCGTGTTGCGGTCCAGGAAGTCGGAGGCGAGCTCCACCATGACGGGCAGCTCGGTGAGCTCCTCGAGCAGCTGGCGCGTGGCCACGGCGCTGTGGTAGCTGGTGCCGCAGCCGATGAGCATGAGCCGCCGGCAGCGCTTGATCTCGGGGATGTAGTCCTTGATGCCGCCCAGCGTGACGGTCTTGGTCTGGAAGTTGAGGCGGCCGCGCATCGTGTTGACCACCGAGTCGGGCTGCTCGAAGATCTCCTTCTGCATGAAGTACTTGTAGTTGCCCTTCATGATCTGCTGGATCTCCATCTTGAGCGTGGTGATCTCGCGCGCGTGCGGGTCGTCGTTGCTGCGCGAGAGGCGGTGGATGCTGAGCACGCCCGCCTTCACGGCCGCCACGTCGTCGTCCTCGAAGTACAGCACCTTGTTGGTGTGCTCGATGACGGCGGACGCGTCGGACGCGAAGAAGTACTCCACCTCCTTGTCCTCGGCGGGCTCGAACTCCGTGTGCGCCGGCGCGCGCGGCGCGGGCGGCAGCAGCGCGCGCGCCGCCTTGTTGTCCGCGTACAGGATGGGGATGTGGTCGGACGACAGCCGCCGGCGCGTCTTGATGCCCACGAGCAGCGGCGAGCCGCGCCGCGCCGCCACGCACTCGTCCGGGAAGTGGCGCGACTTGAAGCACAGCGCGAACGCGCCCTCCAGCTGCCGGATGGCCTGCTCGATGAGCTCCTGGAAGGTGTAGTCGGGGTGCTGCTGGTACAGGTGGTACACCAGCTTCACGATGATCTCCGTGTCCGTCTGCGACTCGAACACGTGCCCCTTCTTCTCCAGGAAGGTCTTGAGCTCCTTGTAGTTGGTGATGATGCCGTTGTGGATGACCACGAAGGAACCGCTGGCGTCGGAGCGCTGCGGATGCGAATTGACGGCGCTCGGCTCGCCGTGCGTGGCCCAGCGAGTGTGCGCGATGCCGCAGTGCGAGGGCAGCACCTCGTCCATCTTCAGGTCGGGCGCCATGGCGGCGATCTCGTCCTCGAGCGCCTTCACCTTGCCGCTCTTCTTCACGACGGTGATGGCCTTCTCGCCGGGGCTGTCCACGGCCACCCCGGCCGAGTCGTACCCGCGGTACTCGAGCCGCTTGAGCCCGGCCACCAGGAACTCGAGGATCTCCCGCCTCGTCTTGGGCTCCAGGTGGTTGATATACGCGAATATGCCGCACATACTTGCGGCTGGCTTGCACTCGGCGCTGGCGGAACTGGAGGCGCGACTTGTCGGTACCGCGACCCGCTACTGACTGACCGGACCGCTGGCTGCTCGGCGCTCCTACGCTGTCACTGTGACATTACGATAAAACGCGGTGGCACGTCAAAATGCCACGATAAAACGGGTTTACTTTCACTTCCCACTTCGCACACGTCACCATATTCTGTTATCTCCAGTCTCGCGGAGAACAATGCGAGATGTTAGCTAATTATTTACCAGACCGATCGATTGGCATTTTCGGACACCCGCCTTGCGATTTTGTAGGGTAAATAAACGGAATTCATCGATACACTCTGACCAAAATTACACCCGACTTTGACAGATGAAGATTATATCGGAAATGAGAATGTTCCGTTTCTTTCCGGTTGCGGAAAACTACGTGCCGTAGAAAAGGATAGCGAATATGCACAAAAAATTTGACACACATCTCTTTCCTCCAGATGGCTATGGAATATACGAAGGGCGGCATATTTAAAATTAGATTTTTTTTGACAGTTGGTACCCACTCAATTTTATTAACTATATAATATTGTGTAAATATTAACGTTAGACGTATTTGTACATAAAATACATTTATTTTCCACAATCTTGTCAATTAGCTTGAATTGGTTGCCATATTTTCCATTATTAATGTATACAAGTTAATGGTAAGATTTTCGGTACCATAAATATTTACACATCAAAATGCCCGTAGCAGAATTACTTGCAGAGTGAGAGGTAGAGCAGGAAGCGTTTTTGTAAATCGACTGGCCTTGAGAAATTAAAGCACGCACAACATGGCGATAATAATTATTATTATTAGGCTGCACGTAAAGCGAATTCCTTCACATCTCGACTTAGGTATTATTATTACATAAACGACCTTAATTTTTATTTTCTGCAGGAAGAACAACCAACCACCTTCTAAAGCCGTAACTTTTACTTTCAGTCTGTCGGATTTACATTTTGAAATGGCCAGCCAAGGTAAATCGAGACAAAACTTTGAAATATAAACGTACGATCTAATTATTGTAAAAGTTTATCATGGTTTTCTACTTTTTTAATACTAAAGAGAAACTAATTCATTTTCTATTGACCTCAAAATTGCACAAAGTGTCAAAGGTACTTGAGTTTTTTTTGCATTAGAAGTCCTCATTGCTCGATTTTTGAAACATTATTTATAAATTTATTTTTAACTAGCTGCAAATTATTAGTAAAAAATATTTCTTAAAATAAATTGAATATTTTTTCAAATCAATAAAAAAATGGTCAATGTGAATTTTGAAATATGTTTTAATTTAAATAATATTATTATCGTTATGTATCGCGCTATGTATACTCCAAAAAATCCATATTTTCAATATAATAATTCTACTTATGATCATCAATAAAATATGTATTAACATGTATTTTTTAAAACTAAATGATTTTTTTCCCTGTTTACAAAAGAGACTCAAAAGACTAAAAATAAGCAGTGACCAAAGCTAGTGTAAGTACGGGTATGTAACTCCAAGTGCTGCTATTTTGCTTTTTCTACCTGTTATTCCTTCTCCATTTCCTTTCCCATATAACGGAAATGCCCTTCAGCTCTTCACTTACTTCATCTATACCCCTTATATATATTCCACTTCTAAGTAAGATCTAGAATGATACATATAATTATGATCAAGTTAACACTACTATAGATATTTCTTTTCAGGATTATTTACACAGATGTCAATAGTTAATTCATTCAATTTCAATTCAAACCCTTATCTGCACCTCAATGGTGCATAGGGTACTGCACCATATAGACACAGTGTTATATTGATCGTTAACACATAAAGGAAAGGTGATCAGCCCTCTGCTTCAGGTACCAATCCAGGGCAATATTGAATAGTGTGATGTCAATAGTCAACAGTGTGAAGAATAAGCTTTGGTTTTAGACAAAAATCATTTTGCATGTTAGTTGGGTGATATTGACATTTGGAGCAATGATGGGCACAAACTGTGTGTCAACTGCAAGGTGAGCAGTATCCGAGGTGTCACAAAATGTGTGCCAACCGTAGGTTACATCAGTGTTCCGCAAACTTTTTCTATTCAAGGTACACTTACCAAATTAAGAAATTTAAGAGGTTCATATTTACCATATTATGGTAACATATTTAACATATTATGATTAATGCGAAATGTGAGCCTACTTAACTGAGCACAGGCAATCAAAATTTGGAGCAATTGTGTTATATTCACAAAACTAGACTTTTTTCCGCGGCACACCAACTAATTACCACGGTACACAATAGGTTACATAGCACTGGCAAGAATGGCTTGTGGATATTGCTTCTTTATGATGGTACCACTGTGCCTCTGTCCTTCTTCCCACCGCTCTCACACATAAGTTACAAATTGAGATGAATTGATAACTTGACAGTAGTTATAGAGTATATGACTGCCTCCATAGTGTAATGGTCAGCACGCTCGGCTACCGTTCTGGAGGTCCCGGGCTAGATTCCGAGGGGGGGTGAAATAAATATAAGTGATTTTCTCACTCTAATATTTATTCAATATTACCCTGGACTGGTACCTGAAGCGGAGAGCTGATCACTTTTCCTTCATGTGTTAACAATCAAGATAATACTGCGTTTATATGATGCAGTGCCCTATGCATCACTGGGGTGCAGTAAGGGGTTGAAGTAGAAGAAGAATATGTCGAAGAGTTTTCAATGCTCTGTGAAATCCTCATGGAGTTTGTTCATTATTTACCTTGCTTATTATGTACAAGGTTTATAGATCATTTAGTGGATTTTTCTTTTTTCTAGTTGTGTTCTAGTTTTTCTGTTTTTCTAAAACATGTTTTATTTTAATCTGTGTTGGAACAGGAGGGATAAATTAGTGTGGGTTAATCAAGAACATTTGCTTATTGCTGGGAAAAAACCGCGTAAAACTCCTCAGGAGAAGCCGAACTGTTGACTGTCAGTCAGGCCTTCTGTTCCACAAGAAGAGGGTTCGGCATTTTGTGTCCTAGCTTGATTTACGGTACATGTTCGTAAGTGAAGTGCTGTGAATTCCATGGTCCTACTCAAGGTGTCACAGACTGCGTGCCAACTCTGGGTAAAACGGTAGAGAAAAAAGATCTCAAATATAGGAAGCAAAGTGGTAGGTTACTTGAAATAAAATCTAATTTCTTTAAGTAGCATCTTTATTGATAGTACAACACCTGGGAGACATATACCCATATGTAATAATAAACTAGTGAATGAGTAGGTAGGTTTACACAATCAATCGTAATATTGTTATTATAGGGACACAACATTTATAGTACGTCTTGTAATGTCGGGTGCTACATACGGATAAGGACAAGTTATTCCCCATAAGTACGCTAGAGTTGTAAACTTACTATCCGACAGCTGTTGGGAGACTAGAAATAAGCTAATAAAATGTTCAAACAACTTAGTACGGTTCCAATACCCTGCCCTTCTGACAATTGTAATAAATGCAACTCAAATGTGTTAAATTAGTTAAATACAAATGCATCCTTACGAGACTATGTGTTATATCGATTTGAAATCTTAGGGTATTTAAAAATACTACAAATCTACAGCCATCAAATGGTACCCATCGTATAAAAGCAGGTAAAATAATTTGTTCGATTTTAACTATGTTTATTTTGTTGTTAAAAGTATACAGTATTGTTCTGTCTAAAGCACCCGTATTTGTAGTGCCCTAAGAGTCCAAACTATCGCATTTTTTTCAAACAAGTCATAATTATAAATAATATTCTGCACGATACATCAACTTCCAGCGCATCGGCCATTCAATAGACACTCTCCACCCAAACCGTTCCTAATAATAAATAACAAAATTTCTCTTAAAAATACGCAAAGAACTTAAAATTAGAACAAACTAACACACATCGATATCGTTTATTGCCCGCACATATTAATTCATACTAAACAATTCATTTATTTTTACTCTCCAATGAAAATTGTCACATTTTTAGAAAACAAATATTACTCAGTAAATTAACAATGCATTAAGTATATGTAATTCAATCCACCGTAATAAAGATCTTCAAAGATCCAATCTCTTTCCTCACATAACAGGGAAACCAAACATTCCTTATTCCAAAACCAAACATTGAGCAACGCTTAACGATGCATTGTGATAGATTCATTCCATATCTCAACAGAATCATCTTTTTTATACGTAGGAGATATGTGAGTCTGGGAATTTATAGGTATACGATCTAGCATTGGCTGGCTTAAGCGATATACTGTGAACATTCACCATTCTGCCCATTGTTGAACATCCATATCGCCTCAATTCTTGGAAGTTGTATGTATAGAGTATCTTGATAAATACTTTTGTATTTCAGAACTTAACTTTTAACTCATAGATGAAAGTGCCATCTGTTGAAAACTTTAAGAAGTGAATAGCTATCCCCTTCTAATCATAGATGAGAATTGTTTCAATTTTATTTTCACGTTTTAGAATATGCTCGAAATACTATTTCAATTTACATTATAATTTGACTGGCTGCTTATTTGACAGTATCAAATAAAACAATATTGTTTTAATATGTAAATGAGACTGACAATGATTATTTATTGATATAAATAAAAGAAATATACTGTATCAAAGCAGATGACAAAAATTTGTGCTTTTTTCGTATCATATTTGATTGAAAAATAAAATGTTTCGGCAACAATTTCCCGCAAGATTAATAATTGAAATACATCGCATCGTGTAGCCAAGGAAAACAATCAACTATATTTAAAGTATTATTAAAAATAAACCATCGTCCAGCGCACCGTATAAATCTTTCTGAATATTAACCAACAATCTCCTGGAGTCGCCCCCGCGGCAAGCGATGTCAGGTGTTCGCGGCCAGTGTGACATATTGGTAAACCCTATCTAGTGGGGCCGGACGGGCGGCGCGGGCGGCCGGCTCGTGTTTGCGCACCGACGGCGTGCGCGGATCACTTTGGCAACTGGAGCAACCGTCCTCCGATCTCCGTTGTTTCTCTGGAAAGGCAAACGTCGCGGCCGAGCGGTCTTCTTTTCTGCGGAACTCCTTATGGTAGAAGAAGGGGTCCGAGCGGGGCTGGTTGGCGTGCGGGCGGGCGGGGTGGGGGAAGGGGGGCGCGGGAGGGGGGGAGGCCGGCGGCCGGTACTGGAGGGCAGAGCCCCCTAGTTATTTCTTCTTCTGGACCTTCTCCGCGGCCTTTGTTACTTTACCGGCCGAAATGTCCTTGAACACCACGCTCTGCAACAAAAACAACAATTTAAGTATGTCCAAATTTTTCTTCACGCACCCTATATTTGGTCCACATGGGAGTTTTTTTTTTGACAAATCACCCAAAATTGCGATTTTACAATGGAGACAATGGACAATGGAGACACAAAATAGGTGTCGGAAAACCTCAAAAGAGATGGGAATTATGATCCAAATTAGTAAGTTATATATCACAACACAATGCAGTCAGAATTCTATCAAGAATGTCCTTCAGATGTTTGACATTCATGTGATTTCTTAAAATTCTAGTTCTTTGGACACGTGCGTGCGTGGCAATTAGGATAGCCTGGAACGACTGGTTGTGATCGGTAGCCTGGAGGGGAAGAGAGGTAGAGGAAGATCCCCACACGATAGACCGATCGAGTTAAGGTGTTTGGAGCGCTACGTGCAGCGCAGTCAAAGGATAACTGGAGAAGAGTCATTGCTTCCACAAGGGTCACAACCCTCAGTAATGAGAACTAAGAGGGAGAAGAAGAACGAGTAGGTACCTTGATGACTCCGACGGCCACGGTCTGTCTCATGTCGCGCACGGCAAAGCGCCCGAGCGGAGGAAACTCCTGGAAGGACTCCACGCAGAGCGGCTTGGTGGGCACCAGGTTCACGATGGCCGCATCCCCCGACTTGATGGCCTTGGGGTTCTCCTCCGTGGTCTTACCTGCGAACCAATCTCACTCGTGAAACTTGACAATGAACCAGAGCAGACGACATTTTTGAAAACATTTCAGAGTTGATTGGAACCAAGCCGAATATATTTGCCAAGGAACCAAAGTAGACCACATTTTTAATAACATTTACTAGTTACAACATTTTGAGTGTGTCCAAATACTTGTTCACAAAACATGGATTATCTCCAATTACAGGAGTTATTTTCATATTATTTTTTGACATCTCATCAAAGATGAAGAAGAATATGGAATTCTGGGCATTTACGGAGCTGACGACCGTCATAGGCTGGTTTAAGTGATCACTTTACTCACGTGTAACATTCACCAATTCTACCCATTATTGACAACCACACTACTCAAATTCTTGGAAGTTCTATATATATGAACCAATTTAGAAACCTTGTTCTTGAATGACTAGAACTTCACTAGAGACATCTAAATAAATGTCCCGTAAATGCCCAGACTTCCATATTCTTCTTCATCTTTGATGAGATGTCAAAAAATAATATGAAAATAACTCCTGTAATTGGAGATAATCCAGATTTTGTGAACAAGTATTTGGACACACTCAAAATGTTATGACAACTTTTATTGTATTATAATAACAGATGTGTAAATTGTTCAAAACCATTGAGATATCCATTTCAAGTGTGATAATAATCATAAAAGGTGTTTTTCTTATTTTTTTTTATCTACATCCAATGGTGCATAGGGCACTGTATCGTGTTAACGCAGTATTATCTTGATCAATAATGAACAATTACATGAAGGTAAGAGAATCAGTTGTGCGCTTTAGATACCAGTCTAAACAAATATGAAATCAACATTATAGTGAAATATCACAAATATTCATTTTGGCCCGCTTGGGAACGGAACCTGGGTCTTCCAGCATGTTAAGCCAAATGCCATTTCACTTTGGAGGCCTAATACATACTATGTAATCAATTACTCCAAAACAATAAATTTACTGTGCATCTGTCACTATTGAACGCTTGAAATTGCAGTGCAAGGGAGCTACCTGATATCTGATTATTTCCACAGATGTCAATAGTATGCAGAATAAACAATGTTTAAAGCCAAATATCTTTACAATGTCGGTACTCAGTAAAGTGAAATTGCGGGTTTGAGTCTTGGATACTGTACCTACTGCAGATAAAGAGTTTTAAAGTACTAGACAAAATGGGACTAGAAAAAGGAAAAATGGAGATTTTTAATGAAATAAAAAAAAATGGTTGAAATCACTGTGTTGCATTTTTATTTTTGACTATATTTGTATGTTTATAAAATAAAACATCTTTGTTTTAACCACTTTTTATTGGTACACTTTATCCAACCGGTTTCATGTTTTGGAATTTAGTACATAAACCCTGATGATGACAAGGTTCTTGTCGAAACCGGTTGGACAAAGTATACCAATAAAAAGTGGTTAAAACAAAGATGTTTCATTTTATAAAGTTTATAAAATGTGCCACAAAGTATTGCAAAAAACATACAAGGAATATTTGTACGTATTGGGTATGAAAATTAGAAAAATGTACTTACCAGTACGACGGTCGCATTTCTCCTTGATCTCAGCAAACTTGCAGGCGATGTGCGCCGTGTGACAGTCTAGGACCGGAGTGTACCCATTGGAGATCTGACCGGGATGGTTCAGTACAATAACCTGGAATCAAGTATTATAAAGCGTTCCATTAAAGCTTTACGAAAAAACAATAAATAGCTCAGTAATTGCTGTTTAATTCAACACTGATTCCAGCTGAAAATTCACTTGAGGAATTCTGATACATTAACCCTAAGGGCGATTGTCCACTACCCGGAATTCGACCATCCGGCAGTCCGGTTTTGAAAAATTAAAGCAACTACGACAGTTTAGCGTGATCGAATTTACGCGCAACGTGTTCACGCACCGATCAAGAGCACCAATCCGAAAAAATATGGACAAAAACACATGCCAATCGTCGTTTTGAAACGCTAACTGACGTGCCGGACGGTAACATTCCGTATAGTGGACAAACGCCCTAAGAGTGCTGAGAATTGATATATTTATTCCGGTATTCATAGCGGAAAGTACGGCCCGTTGATATACTGATGAAGATGTCTGTGTATTTTGGCGGTTGAGCTGGGAGATTGTATCCAAAAAGAGGTATTATTAACAATTATCTGCATCGAAACTTATTTTGTAACTGTCATTATATTTATTGTACTTATTTTCTTATTGACAAAATATATAAACATTTCTTCAAATTAAGTTATAAAATAGGAATATACAAAATATGTGTAAGACCGATTGTCACATATAGGATAAAGACCAGAGCAGACACAGCAAGAACCAAATCTCTTCTAACCGGTTCGGTGCCACGAGCGCGTTAACGCGCTCTCCAATTCCGTGCTTGCCAGAACGGCCATACAAAATGAGCGCGTAAACTCTTTCTCGTTTGAGCTTGTCGCAAGCCAATATCAAATCCAATTGCAATATTTTTCAATCAAAATATATGGAAACATCTATTATCAAAGTTACATTACAGTCATTTTTCTAAAGGTGGAAACTGATGGGATCATTTCGTCATAACGTAACACGTTACGATGCGAGCATTTGTATGGTCAGTACAGCGAGCGGAGCGCTCCATCCATCGAGCTCATTGATGCTCGCCACGAGCGATGTTACGTTGTTATTTTACGACGAATTGCTCCCGTCAGTTTCCACTGCTGGGTACGGCCATATTAATACCTTCCGGCATTGAAAGGGCTAAGAACTTGAAGAAGAAATGAGGACATTGAGGTGCATAACCGGAAATACTTTATAATAAGAGATGAAATAAGGAAAACGGAAATTGGGAAAATATGTAGTATGGAGAATATAGTCAGATGGGAAGACACCGAAGACGATTCAGGAATGCCATGTCAAAAGAATGCAAGAAAATAAACTGTCTCGAAATGGTCTTCAAGAGAACCCAGATGGAAGAAGACCACCCGGAAGACCTCCAAAGCGATGACGTGACAGCTGCCAGTCCACGTCACAAGAGACGGATACCTGAACAGACAGATCTAAGGATTTATAAGAAGGAAGAAGAAAGTGAAGTCTTTAGAGACCGATGTTTACCTGTGCAATGAAGTCGGCCGCGCCTCTGGGAGGGTTGTTCTTGGAATCACCGGCCACGAACCCTCTTCGTAACTCCTTCACTGACACGTTCTGGAAATTAAATATGGGGATATTATTTTTTGACATCTCATCAAAGATGAAGAAGAATATGGAAGTCTGGGCATTTACGGGGCTGACGACCGTCATAGGCTGGTTTAAGTGATCACTTTACACACGTGTAACATTCACCAATTCTACCCATTATTGACAACCACATTACTCAAATTCTTGAAAGTTCTACATATATATATGAACCAATTTGAAACTTTATTCTTGAATCACTAAAACTTCACAAGTGACATCTATTGGTGAGATGAAAAGAACAAGTATTTGGACACACTCAAAATGTTTTAAATAAATATGGGAACTCTATTAATTTACATTATAGTGGCAGCCATCGCTCAGTCTACCTTTAAAAGAAAACGTAGACCAGTCCTACTCGTAGCTCTTTGGATTCTTTGGATCCCTCATTAAGATAAAATCATCAAATTTTCTAGTAAACTATCGGCACTAAGAATGTGTCAAAAAATTCAAGCAAATGTAGCCACCTTCATAAAGCATACTGAGATTTGTTATTTTTTTTTTCATCATAATTGTTCTTCTGTCTTATTCCTCATTACTGAGGGTTGTGACCCTTGTGGAAGCCATGACTCTTCTCCAGTTATTCCTTGACTGCGCTGCACGTAGCGCTCCAACCACCGAGGACAACTTTAACAGTACGTCGTATGCGGGACCTTCCTCTCCCTCTCTTTCCCTCCAGGCTGCTGATCACAACCAGTAGCTCCTGGCTATTCTCATTGCCACGCGCATCATGTTCAAAGAACTGAAAATTTGTTATTAGGGAAACATATAATAAATTACCTTGACATTGAAGCCGACATTGTCTCCGGGGACAGCTTCCTGCAGCGCCTCGTGATGCATCTCTACGGACTTCACTTCCGTGGTCAGGGCAGCCGGAGCAAACACAACCAACATACCTGCAAATAGCATAAACCTATTGAAACGACGGCAACGATGGACAAAAATACTTGGCATTTTATTCAACCCAAAAGAGCGTCATCAGAATCAAATATGAATAGAAGCTTTTTAATTAATATTTTACTTAGTAAATACCACTATGTCTTAAAATCTACTGTGACACGTGTTTCGATGTATTCCGCATCATTTTCAAACACCGTATGTGAAGCTAATTCTAAATTTTAAAGTTGGGTCATTGGGACGTTGAAGGTTGAAGAGGGGGTAGTAGCTGTTTCTTATTTTTATTTATTAATTTAATTTAATTTTTTTATTATTCTTTCTTATCAGTGGGAACATAGACAATAGGGGGGAGGCTTTAGTCATTGTCGTATTGTTAATTATGGGTTTATTGTTATTTATATTTTTATGAATTTCTATTGTTTCAAAATGTTGCAGTTCATGGCTTTCGGTATGAATTATTTTTAGGATTTCTACATTATTGTGGTTAAATTTGTGATCATTATCTATTAAATGGTTAGCGAATTCAATTAATGAAATAAATAGAAGCATTCAAGCAAATGTCATAAGACCAAATGATTAACATTGTGATGGGCTTTAAATTGTGGACAAGATGTTCCAATATAGACTGATCCCATATCAATCCTGGCAGCATACCCTCGTCTCTGCGTTCAATACCAAGCAAACAAGCACGTATTTTACCTTGAAATAACTTAACATTTAGTTTAGGTAGGACCCCAAGGAGTATTATAAACGAGTCTGAACTGCATTAGCAGTATTTGAATTTCTGATTAAAGATCTGATTATCGTATGTGACATTACCTGGCTTCAAGACACCGGTTTCCACTCGGCCCACGGGCACCGTTCCAATGCCTCCGATCTTGTACACATCCTGCAGGGGAAGGCGGAGAGGTTTCTCGGTCGGGCGTGAGGGCGGGAGGATGGCATCCAGAGCCTGAATAAGAAAAAAAATAGTATAATTTATATTTGAAGCACTAACTTTGTGATTTTCCATTTTATAATTGAAATGTAACTTTGTTTTAAAATCACAGTTTCGGCCAAAATCTGTGTATTTTTCAGAATAATTTATGTATCAAAATAGTATAAATAAATGTACGCGAGAAGAACAAAGAGACGCAGTTCCTTCATTTGCGCGTTTCCGTCTTCCTAATGAAAAATGTTCCAGTACCGTTAGCAGTAACAATCACTATAAATATTCAATAATAACTTAATTATAATGTCTACCGGTTTCGGAGCTTACCGCTCCTTTATCAAGACTGATTAATACTTTATTAATCAGTCTTGATATAGAAGCGATTAGCTTCAAAACCGGTAGACATTATAATTAAGTTATAATAAAATATTTATAGTGATTTTAAAACAAAGTTACATTTTAATTATAAAAAGAAAAAAATAAATGTAATATTGTATGGCTAAATGCTATGTTCGGTCAGTATTTCTATACGAAGTTGAATCGTGGACCCAGCACCATGAACCGGTTAGAGGGATTTGAAATGTGGCAACATCGTGGAATGCAACGCATTCCAAAGACTGATATGAGTAGGGAGACAGTTGCTGATATCAAAGTCTAGAAGATGAGAAAAGTGCGAGGAACGGCCGCACTTATAATTAAAGCCTGGAGACATTTATATCTAAAATGGCACATGTACTGTCATCTGTGGTTGTATTTAAAATACTAAAACCATGCATTAGATTATTTTTCTGTTTAACCTATAACATTTTACTTAAAACAAAGTTTGTGTGACGCCATCATAATGACGCTGACAAAGAAAACCCATGAAATAAAACATGCATAATTTTGATATAAATCACGTTTACTAGTGTTAATATTTTTTTAATTCAAGAAAATATGTTGCTTTTACATATAATTGACTATAATATAAAATTAAAAAAGTTTAAAAAAAACTCACTCGCTAGTTACAGTTCCCTATCCACAGAAACTCACTCCCAGACAGGTTACTAAAAATCTCGACATAACTCTTAAATAAAGCCAATCCAGTACTTTTAACACACTTCTGGCGGGAAAGGTATTTCTACCCCTTTGGCCGATTGATGCTTAAGGACGGCAAAGATATTTTTAATCTTCTAAATATTCTTCTTCTAACCCTTATCCGCACCCCAATGATGCATAGGGCACTGCATCGTATAGAAGCAGTGTTATCTTGATCGTTAAATACACAAAGGAAAGGTGATCAGCCTTCCGCTTCAGGTACCAGTCCAGGGTCATATTAAATAAATATTAGACTGAAAAATCACTAATATTTATTTTGAACCTCTTGGGAATCAAGGCATGGTAGCCTAGCGCGCTAACCACTACACTATGGAAGCGGACATATTGTGAATTATTTATTTTATTAAAATCCTTCAGGCAATCTCAATAATGAAAAATGTGTTTACCTCAATGAGGCATTTGCCCTCCACCTTGCCTTCCTTGCGCTCGATGGTCCACCCCTTGAACCAGGGCATCTTCTCCGAGGGCTCCAGCATGTTGTCTCCGTGCCACCCCGAGATGGGCACGAAGGCTACGGAGGCCGGGTTGTAACCTGACAAATCAACGTCCACAATCTCATTCAAAATGAATTAATGATAATAATTGTTCGTGAGAAACACCTAAGAGCGTCTTTTTTGCATCACTTCCACTATCTCCTTTTCCCCAATTCAATCGCGAAATTTAGAATTTACGAAATGGCACTATATAAATTATCTAATATTATTATTACTATTTATGATTGTACCAAAATAGACCCACAGCTAATAACTAATGTATGTAATAATTATATTGAAGTATTAGAGCACATGTTGTGTGGGAAGGGTATTTCTACAAACTAGTGCTTATCTGCGGGACGAGTAGTTTTACTTTTTTTTTATTATTTACATAAATATTTCAATTTCATTATATTTCGGTGAGCCTAAGCGGCTCATTATTATAAATAGGTATCAAATTGTGGTAGAGTGGGTTCGAACCGAGAAACTCTGACTTAAGAGGCCGCGACACTAACCAGGGGACCACAGCCTGACACCGGCCGTACTTTAAAGGTGGGTAAGGTATTTCTACTCCATTATTTCCTACCAGTATTTAATGTCAATACTTCAAGACGTTCCAAACTACGCACACACCAAAAAAATTATAAGAAAGCCCATTGTTTATCATACATACATAAATACTCTTGCGCAGCTCTCTGTGTAAGAAAGTGATTAGTAATGAATCAATGAGTCAATGAAATAATTTCCCTTGACAATAATAATTCCTAATTATATCTATCTTATTTTCACATGTGATTATTCTTTGATGGCTGAGCAGAAAGGCAACAATTCCGGAATGTATTTTTTTTAACATAGTTTGTTCATTGTACTTCTTGCACTCTATTATCGTTATATGAAAGAATGAGAAGACAAAAGTTCATTAGCGGTCGGATACGTAATATGCTACGATCTGTCTTGAAGATCAATATTGTAGAAATCTATCAGATATAGCTATCTTTGTAAAATTTAGTTTTGGTTTTGCTGGTTTTCACCCTCTTCACGCACCAGTCAGTGTGCCGTGAAGCCCGCACAAAATGTGTCAAGTCTCTGGTTTCTTTATTTGGATTTATTTGACCCCCCTGGGAATCGAACCCGGAACCTCCAGTGCGGTAGCCGAGCGTGCTGACCATTACACTACGGAGGCGGACGAATTTAATATAACGAAAATTAATTTAGTCATTAATTATTTTCTTTACAACATTTTGAGTGTGTCCAAATACTTGTTCACATAATCTGAATTATCTCCAATTACAGGAGTTATTTCAATACTATTTTTTGACATCTCATCAAAGATGAAGAAGAATATGGAAGTCTGGGCATTTACGGGGTTGGTTATGTTACACGTGTGTAAAGTGGGGCTGGTTATGTTACACGTGTGTAAAGTGATCACTTAAACCAGCCTATGACGGTCGTCAGCCCCGTAAATGCCCAGACTTCCATATTCTTCTTCATCTTTGATGAGATGTCAAAAATAATTATTTTCTCTTTGGCGAGAGTTTGTGGGGGGGGGAGCTCACCGATCTTCTTGATGTAGGAGGAGACTTCCTTCTTGATCTCCTCGTAGCGCGCCTCGTGGTAGGGCGGCTCGGTGGAGTCCATCTTGTTGACCCCGACCACGAGCTGCTTGACCCCGAGCGTGAAGGCGAGCAGCGCGTGCTCCCGCGTCTGCCCGTTCTTGCTGATACCGGCCTCAAACTCCCCCGTGCCGGCTGCCACTATCAGCACGGCACAGTCGGCCTGCAACAGATTCATTGATAGATGGTTGGGCACCGCAGATGTTGATTAGCTGTTCCGTGTCTGTCTGCTGGTCGGGGTTGTGGGCGTCTGTGTACCTGCCAACGTCGAGTCGGAATCGGATCTAGCTGCCTAATTGAACTAAACACTAACCCCTTTCACTGCCTACACTGGGGTACTTCTAGAAAATTTGGTGATGGACTTACAATCTTGTATTTATTTAGATTGGCAGTGACAGGTGTATTGAAAGCTTTTAAATGTAAATTCAGAGTAAAATCGGGACACAATTTTATATTGTTTCACATTTTCAATAAATTTCGCAACTTAGTTAAAAAAAAAAATTGCTTAGCAAGAGCAGATCTGTCAGGAAGCCTAGATGATTCTGTATCAGATCTGGGCATGCGGTGGGACAGCTTTCAATAGATGTTGATAAGGTCTGCTGATAACAGTCAACATTCCGCCTTCTCCTGTTTTTAAGCACATCCCTGTTGCATCACATGTCTTTGATCTGTCATTGTTTATTAATTCTCCAAATTGTTAGTAAAAGGAGTTGTATTATAGAGTAAAATGTTAGAATTTGAATGATTGGGCTATGCATATGTATTTGTATTTGAAGAATGGGACTGTGTAAGCAGGAACTTGCCTGAGAAGTGCCCGTGATCATGTTCTTGATGAAGTCTCGGTGTCCTGGGGCGTCGATGATGGTCACGTAATACTTGGCCGTCTCAAACTTCCACAGGGCAATGTCAATAGTAATACCGCGCTCCCTCTCCGCCTTCAGCTTGTCAAGCACCTAGTGTAATAAAATAAAACCTTTGTTTCATATACTTATATCTATATAGTTCATAGCTAATACCCATATATTTTTGTCACATATGTCCCAAACGTGGGGCCACACATTAATGGTCCTACATTTTGTGCGATACACATGGAGAGGCTAACTGGTGATTGAATGGTACAAAATGTCCCTTTAGCTTTTAATTCAATAGTACGAAATTTTCTTTAACTGGTAATTTAACTCTTACCACTCTGTAGGCCAGACATTCTGGCCCGTATGATTCTAGTAGGCAGCTCCGTGGGCCACAATGTCTGGCCCGGCGCAGGTATAACTTAAATCACTGATTTCTCTATCACCCAAGTATATTCTACCAATAAATATTTCAGATAAATACAGTTGATCTTAATTAACATGGTCATACAAATTGCCAGACAGAGTATCCCAAAATTAGGGAATCAAAATATTTATTTTAATGGTAGGTTTTTGATCAGAGTAGGTGATCAGTTAGGAGAACAAAATGATCTGAGTGGAAAGGGTTAATGGTAATAAATATCACTTCAATTGGAGATTGAAAGGTAAAAAACGTTCCTTCAACTGGTGAGTAAAAAATGTCCCTTCAACTGATAATTGAATGATAAAAATTTCCCTTCAACTGGTGAATAAAAAATCCCCTTTTAATTGGTGATTGAATGGTGAAATATGTCCCTTCAACTTGTGATTGAATGGTAAGAAACGTTTCTTCAACTAATAATTAGATGGATAAAAATATCACTTTAACTGGTGATTAAATGGTAAATTATATCTCTATTATGAAATTCCGTAAGATACATTGGAACAAGATGGGTAATCAGGAGATGCTAGTTTGACAAGTGATGTTTCCTCACCCACGCGTACTTGAAGGAGCCCTTCCCCATCTCCTGCGCCTCCTTCTCGAACTTCTCGATGGTCCTCTTGTCGATGCCGCCGCACTTGTAGATGAGGTGGCCGGTGGTGGTGGACTTGCCCGAGTCCACGTGCCCGATCACCACGATGTTGATGTGTGTCTTCTCCTTGCCCATGGTGTCTCTGTATCACTGCACTGCTTCTGATGAGGTAGATTCTCGGCGGGCCTTCTGTTGGCTGTGGACAACCTTTGGTAAGTTATGTTACGTTTGGTTTGTCGGGTAAGGTTAGGTGAGGTCTCTGGTAACAGAATGGTAATAGGTCAGATAGATGTGTCAAAAGAACTATAAAATATGATCTTCTTCTGCTTTGTGCAGGTCTTGTGGCCAGTTTTTAAGAGGGATTAGCTTCCTGCGAATAAAATAAAATATGTGTTTTGTATACCTAATATATGCCTAATGTGTTTTGTCCGCCTCCGTAGTGTAGTGGTCAGCACGCTCGGCTACCATACTGGAGGCCCCGGGGTCGATTCCCAGGGGGGGTCAAATAAATATAAGTGATTTTTTTCACTCTTATATTTATTCTATATTACCTTGGACTGGTTCCGGAAGCGGAGGGCTGACCACCTTTCCTTCGTGTATTAATGACCAAGTTAACACTGCGTTTATATGATGGAGTGCCCTATGCACCATTGGGGTGCGGATAAGGGTTTGAATGAATACTTAATATGACTCAATTAACCGAAGCTATCGTAAAACATGTCCTCCATAGTGTGATGGTCATCATGTTTAGTTACCTTGCTGGAGGCCCCGGGTTCGATTCCCGTGAGGGGTGGAAATAAATATCAGTGATTTTTAACTCTTATATTTATCTAATATTACCCTGAACCATTCCATCATGTAAGTAACGATTAAGATAACACTGCGTCAATATAATGCTGTGCCTCATGTAACATTGGATGCGGATAAGGGATAACTAACCGCCCAAAGTTGCTGTCAGATTGCGTCGGTGAAAAAAGGGTAGTTGTCTCGAAATTGCATTTCATTCAGAGACCTGAAAAAGGTAGACTCCGGCCGATTTTGGTAGATCTACCGAAATTTAGGCGGCGTTGATAACTCTCTTATACATAAAAATAAATGTTTGTTTATTTATTTAAAATATATATAGAAATATATATATATATATATATATATATATATATATATATATATATATATATATATATATATATATATATATATATATATATATATGTGGGTAATATATTTAATATCGCTCACTCCTGTCAACAATGCATAAATCAAAAAACTTGATTTTGCAGGAGATCGTTTTTAAAGTTTAAAAATATAATGAAATGATTTAAAAATAAATATCAAGCCACTTATGGAACTTTTTACTGTGCAACAGATCTTTTTAGGTAAAACCTAAATGTTTTTTCTCCATTTGAAAAATATTTAACATATTTAAAAAAATAATTAAAAAATACATCTTCTTCAAAATGCAAAAACAACACTATCTGCCCTGTAGCGGGTAAATAATAAGTTAAAAATATGCCGCTTTTGCTGGGATAAAGTACATTTTCTGGGCATTCCGAAAACATGCACAACTGATAATTGACCATTTTTGATACATGACGTTATTGAAAGGAGTGAGCGATAATAATCTATGTGGAATATAATGAATATTGAAAAATTGATAGCATTGCAGCGTTAGATAATAAAATTACCTATTATTTTTTGACATCTCATCAAAGATGAAGAAGAATATGGAAGTCTGGGCATTTACGGGGCTTACGACCGTCATAGGCTGGTTTGAGTGATCACTTTACACACGTGTAACATTCACCAATTCTACCCATTATTGACAACCACACTACTCAAATTCTTGGAAGTTCTATATATATGAACCAATTTAGAAACCTTGTTCATGAATCACTAAAACTTCACTAGAGACATCTATTGGTGAGATGTAAAGAAGCTTTTTATTAAGCAGAAACTCTTATATTAGTATGTGAGATCCGAATCCCGGATTATAATCTCTAGTGAAGTTTTAGTGATTCATGAACAAGGTTTCTAAATTGGTTCATATATATAGAACTTCCAAGAATTTGAGTAGTGTGGTTGTCAATAATGGGTAGAATTGGTGAATGTTACACGTGTGTAAAGTGATCACTCAAACCAGCCTATGACGGTCGTAAGCCCCGTAAATGCCCAGACTTCCATATTCTTCTTCATCTTTGATGAGATGTCAAAAAATAATATGAAAATAACTCCTGTAATTGGAGATAATCCAGATTTTGTGAACAAGTATTTGGACACACTCAAAATGTTGTAAATAAAATTACCTGATAGTATATGACGATAAAAATATATAAGGGAAAATAAGAACATCAAATTCTCTAATACAAATAGCGAATGCTGGTCAAATACCGCAACATTTGAGATAAACGAAATAGGGGATTTTTCACCAAACATCCTGCAGTTTGAGAAATAGAAGAAAGGCAATTTCTCACCAAACATCGTGCAGTTTGGGAAATAGAAAATAGGGGAATTCTCACCAACAAACTCCGCGCATTTTTATGTGCAAATTTCAAACTTTAATTGACATTGATTAAAAAAAAAATGGTATGTAATTTGGATGGACGCGATATATTCGTGTCAACAGAATAGGGATACGTCATCTTCGCGTAATGTTGAGATCGATACGGTAGTGAAGTAAATAATATTCCGATATTGAAGAAACTTTTACTGCCATTTATTTAGAAATAATGATTCCCGCACCGAATTTTCTCCAATCACGCAAACCTATTATTAGGAATCCAAAATACAGTGATTTTTTCTTCATATTTAACGATTGCGTTTTTAGTTTAAGACAGCGCAGAAACGGTACCTACTAAAAACCTTAAAACAATGTAAAGAAATTTATGTTGGTCGGCGACAATATTATAAGTACCATTTTAAGAAACTTATGTATGTTACTTTAAGAAGTTGTAATAAATAAAGAAGATCAAATTTCGATGCAGATCAGTTTAAACTAATGTCTATTTTTTTTTGTAAAAAAACACACGCAGATAAAAAAAACTGATATTTTTCGTACAATGAAACGTTTTAAAATGAAGAGAAAAAATATATACATAACATGTTTTCATGTCAAGATTTTAAATGCATCATATACGTGTAACAATAGATTTAAAGAAAAAGTGGTATGTACCAAGTAAAACTTCAATTAAAAATGGATAGATAGATTAAGTGAAACAATTAATGGACTTATTATTTTAATTAAATTAATCACTTGAATAATCCACTGAATTGAGTTTTATTTTTATTTACGACTAGTTTCGAAAACGACAATTGTTTTCATCTTAAGGTACAAATTAAAACTATTAATTAACTATTAATTCAGTGGATTATTCAAGTGTTTAATTTAATTAAAATAATCATGTCATTCCACAAAGTTAATGCCGTATCAATAAATAATATAATGGACTTATTTATCTGTATTCCTAACCTTGAGGCGAAGTGTGTAAGCTTCTAGGGTCCATACGGCATATACTTCTCACATGTTATACTTTCGCCTATAATTTCTCTCGGTATTTTTAGGTTCATTTGTTGCCGAGTAAACTAAATAACTAACCTTTTCCAAATGCATCTAATCTAGGGTGACCTAATTTTCCTGAGACCCTCGATTAATAAAATCCAAAGTTGATTTTACACATTAAGTTTTCTCGAATTTTTAAAACGCTGAAAAATCGAATTGGGAAGAAACATTTCGTATTTTTTAAAATTATTCATATTTATAGAGATAAATTTTTAATAATATAATCAATTTGAAAACTAAATAAAGACTTAATTTAGCTAGCGAAAGCTATAGCTTTCGCTAGCTAAAATTATAATTTTCGCTGAATTATTGAATTATAAGTGCGCAAGAACTATAGATTTTGATCACTTCTTTCAACAAAGTCATATATCAAAAATCGTCAATTTTCGGTTGTGCATGTTTTCGGAATGCCCAGAAAATGTACTATATCCCAGCAAAAGCGGCATATTTTTAACCTAATATTTACCCGCTACAGGGCAGAAAGTGTTGTTTTTGCATTTTGAAGAAAAGATTTTGATTAATTATTTTTTAAAAATATACTAAATATTTTTCAAATGGAGAAAAAACATTCTGGTTTTACCTAAAAAGATCTGTTGCACAGTAAAAAGTTCAAAAAGTGGCTTGATATTTATTTTGAATACATTTTATTTTATTTTTAAACTTTAAAAACGATCTCTTGAAAAATCAAGTTTTTTGATATATGACGTTTTTCTATACGATATTTTTGAAAGGAGTGAGCGATGTGAGATATAAAATAAACATTTTCTGAGCATTCCGAAAACATGCACAACTAAAAATTGACCATTTTTTTTATATGAGGTTGTTGAAAGAAGTGAGCGATATGTCATGTAAATGAAAGAGTCTGGGAAAACACAGGATGGATTTTTTTAAAGACACGCTCGACTTAAAATCGAAACTTGGGTTATTTTTACTTTTAAATATTAATATCTCATCTAAAATTATCAAATAAATACAGTATTAATAAACAAAATGATCATGGAAAAGACATTGCCTCGAGACATGCGATAGCAGTGCAAAATAATGCTTCATCTCATCTCACAGGAGACAATGCACAAAAAATGAAGACGCGAAGCAAATGTGCAGTCTGCCAATCTAATAATAGTGTACAATTCTTTACACGCATTTGCTTTGCTAATTTATTTTTGCCAAGCGTAAATATCTATCTGTGCGCTTCGCTTTATGACGCGACACACGAGGCGGCTAGTTCGATATGTCCAGAATCACACTAAAAATAAGCCGAGATGATCAACACGAGTCTGGCGAAAATTTGCAATCGATTTGTCTGAGGTCTAAGGGTTGTCTGCCGGCCTTGAAATACGACCAAGAAAAAAGTGAAAATACACATTTAAAATCAAATATAATTAAGTTTTAAATGTTTAATGAAAATAATGCAACAAGACTCGATGTAATGATATAATTTTTAGATGAAATGATCAAACGAATGACCGAATAAAAATTCATAGCCACGTGATATGACAAATGGCGTCAGGAGACACGCTTTCAACGGTCCAATTTAAAATATACAAAATAGTTTATTTTATTTTATTTGAGTCTTCCGCATCCGAATGGTGCATAGGGCTCTGCTAGGATTGACGCGGTGTTTACTTGGTCGCAATTATACGAAAGCATGGTGATCCTGCACCCCAGATCTGGGAGAGGAGTCATATATGTAGGTATTACGTGTTTGAAGGGGTGTAGATGACGTCGGTGAGGGAACTGAGAATGAAGGATATTACTGGTGAACGGTGAAGGAATAGTAGATAAGAAAAATGGGATAGAAGCCATGGCAAGAGTGCTCGTGGCTGCATACCCGTACGCGTACTAGCTTAAGATACTATAAAACACAGTGGGCAGATATTAACGCGCGTTAATTTTATTATAAACAATTAGTTTTATTTCAAGTTCTAACTGCAAGAGCGATGCCGGCAAATTGCGTAACAAAAATGTGTACCGGCGAACTGCGAGCCATAAAGAGACAAAATTGACGAGCGTTTAAATATGACGGGTGAAAAATGGTAACGTTATTAGATGCGGCAGTGAAAAGAGAGTGCAAAAATGTACAGATATTTAGCGGAATATGTCGAAATATCGGGAAATATCGGGAAGATCGCACTTACCCCGGTGTCGGCGAAAGTCTTTAGGATTTTCCGGGCATGCGCGCCAAGCTCAGGTCCATCCGGGAGATTCGATCAATACATAGCAATATTATTCAATTTTTGTTAAAATTTAACACAGCCACGCGCACCAATAACTCTCGCGTAATTTCAGCGTATTTTTTTCACTATATAAACCAGGTAATGTTGCCTTTTCAGTTATTTGGATGGCCATTTGACGCTTGGCGCGGTGGCTGGCGGAAAAAGGCACGGGGCTCATTTGTTTCCGTCTAGGGCTGGTTTTTCAACACGTTCTTAATTAGAAAACATTTTAAAATGTAATTTTTATTTATTTATTAATTTGAACATATTATTACATACATTAGTCACATATATAATATTCCCATTTAGTAATTTCCATTACTCATTTTGGGATAACGCGGTGGAACGGCGTTCCGGCATTTTTTTTCACGGTTTTTTATTTATTTTAAAAATCAATTAGATGAAACAATGTTTGCGCTTACTTAATTACAATATTTATTTATATAATTCATCAAAATTATGAAATATGGTATTCTAATGAATATTAAATTATATATCAGTTTTTTTTTTGTAAAAAGCTTGACATGAAGGACCTTTTTCTGAATTCTAGCTAGTTATGGGTGATAATTGTGGCGCAAAAATATAGGAAATCCTTCAGGGCTAACATGGGTAAACATTTCGAGCCAACAAAGCCATTTGCAACAACACATCGCTCACTCTTTTTAACAACGTCATATATAAAAAAAATCGCCAATTTTCAGTTGTACATGTTTTCGGAATGCCCAGAAAATCTCCCAGCAAAAGTGGTATGTTTTTAACTTAATATTTACTCGCTACAGGGCAGAAAGTGTTGTTTTTGCATTTTGAAGAAACGGTATAGTTCAATTATTTTTTTAATTACACTAAATATTTTTGAAATGGAGAAAAAACATTCAGGTTTTACCTAAAAAGATCTGTTGCACGGTAAAAAGTTCAATAAGTGGCTTGATATTTATTTTTGATACATTGTATTATATTTTTTAACTTTAAAAATGTTCAGAAAAATCAAGTTTTTTGATATACGACGTTGTTGAAAGGAGTGAGCGACATATATGGGTTAGCAAAAGACAGCCCTACGGGTTAATATCAAGCGTCACAATGTATATAATATACTCAATGAATTTTTGATTGAGTTTTACATTTTAAGGTTTTTGAATCGCGAGTTTTCAAAAAAAAAGTGTTTTTTTCGAATATTGGGTCTTTCCAATATAAGTTTTTAAACCGTAAAAAGCGTCATTAGCATATCGGCTGTCCAAACTCAAAACACAGTAAGGGACATTTTTTTTGTAGTACGTTTTTTTTGCATTTTTGAACTAAGTAGATTCTACTTAGTCTAAAAATGCAAAAAAAAAAACAAACTACAAAAAAATGTCCCTTACTGTGTTTTAAGTTTGGACAGCCGATATCATGATTATCCCAAGTGATGTATCATCATAGAGCAGTGTAGCGCATTTTTCTTCCGTGCTGGATATCCCCTCGGAATGGATTTTAACTGCTTGATCATGCCAAATTTTCCTCGGTATTCCTCTGCTTCTATTTCCAACCACATTCGCCTCATAAATTTGTTTTACTATTCCTTCTACACTTGATCTTTACACATCAAGTCCAAATCATCCACCTTTCTTAATTTGATAGATAATACTTATATCAGCCTTGAATTCTTTCCTTATATTACCATTCAAACATCTATCGTACATCGTTTTGTCGCACATTCGTGAGAGATAGCATTTAGACTGCATTCAGTCTAACTTCATAATTCTTTTGCCAATATTAAGGTTCGAACCAGGACTACGTTGTGTACTGTTTTATAATAATAATACCCTTACCGCACCCCAATGGTGCATAGGGCACTGCTTCATATAAACGCAGTGTTATCTCGATCGTTTTACACATGAAGGAAAGGTGATCAGCCCTCCACTTCAGGTACCAGTCCAGTGTAATATTGAATAAATAGTAGAGTGAAAAAATCACTTATATTTATTAAACCCCCCTGGGAATCGAACCCGGGACCTCCAGAACGGTAGCCGAGCATGCTGACCATTACACTACGGAGGCGGACTAAATACTGTTTTAAAAGTTTAACCTTTTTACTTGAATACTTACATCCAAATATAGTGTTTGATATTGAGAAATTCGGCCATTGATATCAAGGGGAACCTAAATAAACAGGTAAGAGTTGACATGACATTTTTTTTCATAATTAAAAAAAAGGGTCTTTCAACAGGATTACATTGATTTTATTTGATTCTACTCAATGAATTTTTTTACAACATTTTGAGTATGTCCAAATACTTGTTCAATATCTGGATTATCTCCAATTATAGGAGTTATTTTTAATATTTATTTTTTGACATCTTATCAAAGATGAAGAAGAATATGGAAGTCTGGGCATTAACAGGGCTGACCACCGTCATAATTGAGTAGAATTTGAGTAGTGTGGTTGTCAATAATTGGTAGAATTGGTGAATGTTACACATGTGTAAAGTCACTTAAAATCACTTAAACCAGCCTATGACGGTCGTCAGCCCTGTTAATGCCCAGACTTCCATATTCTTCTTCATCTTTGATGAGATGTCAAAAAATAATATCCCCATATTTAATTTCCAGAACGTGTCAGTGAAGGAGTTACGAAGAGGGTTCGTGGCCGGTGACTCCAGAACAATCTATTTTTTGTAAATTTTTTTGGATCTAATTTTATAAACATACTGTTCTCAAGTAAAGAGGATTTAATCCTTTCTTAAGGGGATAACCCGCAAAGCCTCTACATTTAGAGGATTGTCTGCAGTTAGGATAGGGAAGGTAAATGTGAAAAATACGTCACAAACACACAGACCAATTGAAAATAAATCTTTCTCAAATTTATTTTCACTAGGCGGGAATCGAACTCGCAACTCCAGTTTTGCAGTTAAGCGTCTACCCAAATATGCCACGGCACCGGTGAAAGAATTATCTTTTAAAGTACTATGTCAACACATTATTTACGGCGTGTACATATTTGTGCACTTCAGTAACCTTATGTTGCGGGGGTGTGTACATATTTGTGCACTTCAGAAACCTTATGTTGCGGGGGTGTGTACATATTTGTGCACTTCAGAAACCTTATGTTGCGGGGGTGTGCACATATTTGTGCATTTTGGAAACCTTATGTTGCAGAGATGTGCACTGTTTCTTGCATTTTGATTACCTTCAACTTCATAAACATCTAATTTCTTGTCATGTTTACTTGCTGTATAGCAGATAGGAGTCACCATAATACAAAAGTATTGTCAATTATCTTCTTGTTTCAAAATGTAGCTAAAAGTCATCATCGAACAAACTTCTTTAACAAACTTCACCATACTAATGTGTAAAGGCAACTAGCTGTAATTCAAGTTGCGGCTGTTTGGCGTAACACGGCTCAAAGCATTCTTATAACTAGCCTCTATCATATACAATCACAGATTTTGCTCTATCTCTTTCCTTTACTGAGATATTCATTATCCAAATAGCCGCAAAATTGTATTTGATACATGTTTTGGCAAAAAGCAACATTTTCAAACTCGTTCATCTCAAAACTACTGTTTTTAACATGCGGCTATTTGCCTTTGCACATTAGCATAGCCAATGTGTTAGCTAAATCACCCTTAGTAAAAAAAAAGTAACCGAGTGATATAAAGTAATTGTTGGGTAATATATCCAAAATTAAACAAGGTTCATTTGATTTAAATTCTACATTTATTTATGTATATGTTAATACGTGACGCGTTTCCTCTTATTAAGACATTATCAAACACTCTTTGTGATATGTTTGATAATGTATGTGTTTGGTAATGTCTTGAGAAGACGAAACGCGTCACATATTAACATATACATAAATATTATTTTTTGACATCTCATCAAAGATGAAGAAGAATATGGAAGTCTGGGCATTTACGGGGCTTACGACCGTCAAATGCCCAGACTTCCATATTCTTCTTCATCTTTGATGAGATGTCAAAAAATAATATGAAAATAACTCCTGTAATTGGAGATAATCCAGATTTTGTGAACAAGTATTTGGACACACTCAAAATGTTGTATATACATAAATAAATGTAGAATTAAAATCCAATAAACCTTGTTTAATTTTGGATATCGCTCACTCCTTTCAAGAACGTTATAAATCAAAAATTGTCAATTTTCAGTTGTGCACGGTTTCGGAATACCCAAAAAATGTACTATATCCAGCAAAAGCGGCATATTTTTAATTTAATATTTACCCGCTACAGGGCAGAAAATGTTGTTTTTGCATTTTGAAGAAAATGTATTGTTTAATTATTTTTTTTAAATAAACCAAATATTTTTCAAATGGAGAAAAAACCTTCAGGTTTTACCTAAAAAGATCTGTTGCACAGTAAAAAGTTCAATAAGTGGCTAGTAATTTATTTTTAATACATTGTATTATATTTTTAAACTTTAAAAACGTTCTCCTGAAAAATCAAGTTTTTTTTTATTTATGACGTTCTTGAAAGGAGTGAGCGATATATTACCCAACAATTCAATATGGAATTCTACCAACTGTCTGCAGTTACAATAAATATGATATAAAGTAAACCTGGGAAAGGTGTAATAAAATAAAAGACAAATGTATTTGATTTATTTATATATATATATTTTATTAATAATTTTAAGGAAACTTAATGTCCTTAATGATAAGAAGCATATGTTTTAATTTAATTACTGAAAAATAAATAACAAAGTGTATCCCTACCACACCAGACCAACAAAATAAAATAAAATACATTTTAATGAACAAAAATATAAAATTTTATATAAAACATTCAAAGTTACGTCAGTGATGCAAAAGGGACTTATCTAGACACTGTTGGATACTGCACAAAAAATACATATTGAAATCTAGATTTTAAGGTTTTACATTATTTGTGACGTTTCAATTATCACAATTTAAAGGAAAAAACATCAAAATGTACCCATAAATGCAAATTAAAAAGAACAATACTTTTATTGACATCTCAACATACGAGAAAAAATTAGGTAAAGAAACATACATGCACAAAGGTTTCTGATATAATTATATAAGAATTGGTGAAATTTTCAACCATAAATGGAAACTTTTTATTTTATATATTTAATGTTAAAATCAAGCACTGATTTTTGAGTCTATTAAACTGTATTTTATTTAAAAAATCAGTGTTTGATTATAACATTCAATATATAAATTAAAATAGAGTTCTACAAATTAAATGCCAAATCTCTAAATAGATGGAAACTATGAAGTTTATTACGTGTTTTAGAGTTACTTGAAATATTCACAACTTTGGAGATATGGCTGTCAATCAAACGTAGAATGGAGAATGTTATACAATGTATGAAGGGATATACAATAAAGTATATTTATTCGCCTCCATCGTGTAGAGGTTAGCACATTTGGCTACCACGTTGGAGATCGCAAGTTTGATTCCCAGGGGGCAAAAATAAATATAAGCGTTTTTTCACTAAAATATTTATTTCATGTTAACCTGGACTGGTACCTAAAGCAAGAGACTGGTCACCTTGCCTTTATATTATAAACGGCCAAATTAACATTGCATTAATTTCATCCATTGCCCTATGCACCATTGGGTGCGAATAAGGGACAAAAATAAAGGGATAATACCTGAAATAGCCAATATGCCATATTCTTATTAATTTCTTCATCTATGTTGAGATTATCCATACATGTAGCCAATTACGGATATAATTTAGCATAAATTGACTATTTTATACATATGAACTAATAATACCATTCTAAAAATTCTATTATTTTCAAAAATTGCAACAAACTCAAATAAATTACAAATGTACATAAAAAACCTGTTAAATTTTTTCTTTTAAAAAGTCCAATTAAATAATGTTTTAAAAAAATTGGACTATTCTAGATTTAAAACAAAAAATCCATTCATATTGTTGGATGATCAGTATATAATACAAGTGTCTGGTAATAATTTAAACATCCGTGTGTGAACAACACCCAAAGCTTGCAATGTTTTGGTGCTGTAAGGGTGTTTGTTTGTGCACTACACAGAATTTTACCGTCCGGCACTTCAGTTAGCGTGATAAAACGGATGATTGACTTGCGCTTTTGTCCATCTTTCTTCGGATCGGTGCGCGATCACGTTGCGCGTAAATTCTATCACGCGAAAATGTCGTAGTCGCTTTTATTTTTAAAAACCGGACTGTCGGACGGTAAGATTCCGTGTAGTGCACGAGTGCACTAAGGACGTGGAACGTTCAGTAATATAAATTAACACAAGACAACGGATTCGCACCGACAAAATGTGTGTTTTAAACACACTTCTCACCTAATATCACAGTCCAAATGCCATCTACGCGGGGCGGTTTTCAATATACGAGCGGCAAGGGTAGTATTCTCACAATGTCATAAAAACCAACATACTATACCTTAATTATTAGATAAAAATGTTTCTAAAATCAGAATATTTTGATAGAAAATGTAATAATTTAAGTAAATTTTAAGTAAAACCTACGTACGGTACAACCCTCGGCTATTAACTTTACAAAGTTCTCAACAGATGGCAGTTCCATCTGATATACAAAAGCAGTTATTGAAATATATCATATTTACAGCTTTGGAAAATTCGGGAAGCAGAGATGTCCAATAATGGACTGAATGGTGAATGTTACAGTGAATAAAGTGATTAAAATATAAATAAATCAGTTGTTATTACCACTTGAGTATTATACTGTTGAGACTAGTTTCGAAAGCTACAGATGCTTTCATCTACAGGTTTGAATATTTAAAAACTTTATAATATAAAACAACTTTGGTTTTAACCACTTTTTTATTGGTACCTTTTTTCTCCAACAACTTTCTGTAAATATTTAATTTCTTGAATGTTTTTCTCAGATACTTTGTGGCACATTTTATAAACTTTTTAAAATGAAACAACGTTTTATTGGTACAATTTTATTGGTAAATTTGTAAGTTTATAAAATGTGCCACAAAGTATCTGCGAAAAACATTCAAGAAATTGAATGTTTACAGTTTATATTCAAACCCATAGACGGAAGATTCTAGAGCTTCCGAAACTAGTTGTGACAATACATATAATACTCAAGTAGTAAAAAACAATTTTTATATTTGTAACTTAATCATATCACTGTCATATTTATTCAATATTACACTGGACTGGTACCTGAAGCGGAGGGCTGATCACCTTTCCTTCATGTGTAAACGATCAAGATAACACTGCGTTTATATGACGCAGTGCCCTATGCACCATTGGGGTGCGGATAAGGGTTTTATTATTATTATTATTAATCATATCTTACCACAAAATGAATGTGTAAACAATGAATAGTAAAAAGTGATCATTAAACTGGCCAATGCAAGGTCGGTAAGCCCTGAAAATGTCCACATATTCATATGTGAAAGAAGACCTCTACGGCCATTGGGGGTTGAATTCCTTGATTATCTGTTTTATTTTTATTTTTATAAGTACAGTGGAACCTCTCATACAAGCATAATTTGTTCCAGAATCTTACTCCTTATGCGAAACATTTTTTGTTTTGACTGGCGCGGAAGTCACAAGTGGAAGTCATAAAAAAGGGAATAGCCCTTTCTCTGTAACTCGTTATACGAAATGTCGCTTGTTAACCTTTTAACCGCGTCAACTTTATTCCTGAGAGACGCCCGTACGCGGCGGTATTTCGCCGTTTTTAAAATGATTACTTTTATCATGTATTTAGTTAAGAAACGATTTATTTTCCTAAACAAAAACGTTAATGGGATTCATTGTGCCTTTTTGGTACTCTATAATACACTTGTGTCACATTATTCTTGAAATATATCGTAATATAAACAAATAAGATCGTAACATAAATAAATCAAAGCACGCATCGTGTGTCACTCTTACCCACTGGCGATGCGTAGCGTCGAGAGTGAGACAGATATAGGGCATGATTATGGCGCGGACTAATTACCGACCGCAAGAAAAATCAGGGATCTATTATTTTATTTATCCTTGTGATGTTACAAATTATTAGTCAGATATTTCAACAGATGTCATAAGGCCAAGGATTGACGTATTATTTTATCCAAAGTTCCACACCATGAAAAAATCCCTCCAAGTTGAACTGAGATTCGAAACTTGGAGCAAAGTAAAAACACATACGGTTATGTCAGCCGCGTATGGGGCATGTTTTATTAAAACACATACAGTTATGCGAGCCGCGTGGATCCGGTTAAGGGAGAAACTTTTTTTTTGTTGCTTGTTATACGAATTACTTGTTACGAGAGGGTTCTCGTCATGAGAAGTTCCAATATGTATTATATTGAATGTGAATGCACGAGATCAGTTTTTAAGCTTCTTGATTCACACATAATCGTATAGTGTTGACGACTGTGAACCACTGATTTTTAGTTACTCAAAAATCCAAACACATTACATACATTACACTAACCAAAAATTAACATCAGCGCCCCCAAATCCGGTAATACTTATCAACTTAGGAATACAATAAAATCATGACTAATTTCCACAATGGATAGTGCCAAGGAGACGGTACAGTACATGGAAAGCATTCATTGACTAACGTGATTAATATTCAACATGTCACAATCGTTGCGAGGATTTCCTTAACTTTTTCCCGGCCAAGGAAGATAGCTGCCCCAGCCGCGGTTGGAATTGGGATCTACGCCTGGAAAAAAAATCAATTATTTAATTTATTTAGTTTTAAAAACCAAATGGCAAATTCACTACGTCTTGGTAGTGTCAAATGTCAAAAATTACGGGTCATGTTCTGTTTGAAAGAAGATTTTAAAAGAAAAACACTTTTTATCACTTGAGTTATATTTTTATTAAAATGACTAGTTTCCGAAGCTATGCTTCCACATTTAGGTCAAAATATTAATGTAACTATTTTTGTTAATGTAATGTAATTTTACATTAACAAAAATTAAACTTTTTTAAATTTAACTGCTGACGATTCGTCGGCAGTTCTCGTCAGAACTTCGGGACGCGGATCTGACTTGGGAGGATGCAAGGGAACTGGCAGCCGACAGAAAAGCCTGGAGACCGTTTGTGGACTCCATATGCTCCACCTAGGGAGCGGATATGGTTATATATAATGTAATTTTTATTATTGTTAATGTAACAATTTTTTATTATAGATGTACTTTTTTAAATGTTAGTTATATTTAGACCTCAAGATGGAAGCATAGCTTTCGAAATTTGTCGTTATAATAAAAATATAACTCAAATGGTAAAAAACAAATGTTTTTCTTTTATAATTTCATCATGTTTTAACACAAAGTGAATGCCAAAACAATAAATAAAATATGAGAGGAGGTTGGCGCATGGATCTTCTCCGGTCGTTTCCCTCATTGCCGAGGATAGTGACCCCCTGCTGGCTTCCTGAGGAACCTCGGACAACACTCCGCCATTGGTCCCCACATTGTGCAGCTTTTAGAGCTCCCAACTGTGATCTCTTTCACCTGGTCGGTCCATCTGGTTGGAGATCTAACTCTAGCTCTCCGATCTTCTAGGCCGGAGGTTATGACAAGCCTCTCCTGACATGGAAAATACGGTTTAACCTGTCTGGAAGTGTGGCCGTATATAGTCGTCTAATCAAAACATTCCTCAAAAGGAGTTTGGGCGCACATGAACGGCCGCAGTTAACACTAAAGCCCAGTATTATTTATTTTAGAAATGGCACATTTACTGCCATCTGTTCTTGTATTTTAACACTAAAACTATGCTTCAGATTATTTTTCTGTTTTACCCACGACATTTAAATTAACACGTTGACTTGCCATGGCAATTTTCAGAATTCCGGTCTAAAAAGCCAATTTCATTTAATCATAATGTACATATTATCAAAAACTTTCATTACAGTACATACATTTTCTGTTCATTTACTAATAAATTTTGTGTTCATGTAAGCCAGCATTGATGTTTTGTTCTCTTCCCATGTGCCATCTATCCATATTAGCACTGATGTACTAGGAATTAGATGGTAGCTGCAGGAATATGGCAAGTAAACACAGTAGGAGATAACTCCTAGTAGGCGTTCTAGCAAAGAACGCAATCCTAGAGCTATCTCCTAGTTGGCAGTCAATGTGTTAAAACGTTTGTGATGTCATCTTAATGACGCTGTCAAAGAAAACCCATGAAATAAAACATGGCTAATTTTGATACAAAACATGTTTACCGGTGTAAATATATTTTTTATTGAAGAAAATATGAACATGTTCACTATTTACAACATTTTGAGTGTGTCCAAATACTTATTCACAAAATCTGGATTATCTCCAATTACAGGAGTTATTTTCGTATTATTTTTTGACATCTCATCAAAGATGAAGAAGAATATGGAAGTCTGGGCATTTACGGGGCTTACGACCGTCATAGGCTGGTTTAAGTGATCACTTTACACACGTGTAACATTCACCAATTCTACCCATTATTGACAACCACACTACTCAAATTCTTGGAAGTTCTATATATATGAACCAATTTAGAAACCTTGTTCATGAATCTCTAGAACTTCACTAGAGACATCTATTGGTGAGATATAAAGAAGCTAATCCAGATTTTGTCAACAAGTATTTGGACACACTCAAAATGTTGTAAATAAATTATCTGGTCAAATTATAAGCTTAATAATAAAAATGAAAATGGTATTTTCTGGCGTTTCTCATGTGTGTGATTATAATCCAGGATTCGGATCTCACATACTAATATAAGAGTTTCTGCTTAGTAAAAAGCTTCTTTACATCTCACCAATAGATGTCTCTAGTGAAGTTCTAGAGATTCATGAACAAGGTTTCTAAATTGGTTCATATATATAGAACTTCCAAGAATTTGAGTAGTGTGGTTGTCAATAATGGGTAGAATTGGTGAATGTTACACGTGTGTAAAGTGATCACTTAAACCAGCCTATGACGGTCGTAAGCCCCGTAAATGCCCAGACTTCCATATTCTTCTTCATCTTTGATGAGATGTCAAAAAATAATGTTCACTATTAATGAGATTATGATGAAAATGGATTTTACCTTTGGCAACAGCCGTCAGCTGATGTTTTTCTTCCGGACTGAGGGTCAGGATGGTGTGCAGAACGGGAACCAGGCGACTCCGCTCATCCCCGGCTCCCAGGGTCAGGAACTGCAACAAGAACCACCATTTTTAACAACAATTGAATGCACATTTCACAAGAGAGATCACATATCGCTCTCTCTTTTTAAGAACGTCATAAATAAAAAAATCGTCATTTCACTTGTGCATGTTTTCGGAATGCCCAGAAAATTTACTATATCCCAGCAAAAGCGGCATATTTTAACTTAATATTTACCCGCTACAGGGCAGAAAGTGTTGTTTTTGCATTTTGAAGAAAAGGTATTGTTTAATAATTTTTTTTAAATATTTTTCAAATAGAGAAAAAACCTTCAGGTTTTACCTAAAAAGATCTGTTGCACAGTAAAAAGTTCAATAAGTGGCTTGATATTTATTTTTAAAACATTGTATTATATTTTTAAATTTTAAAAACATTCTCCTCAAAAATCAAGAAACCCGCCTGGCACAGCGCGGGTGTAAACTGAGCACCTTCGAGTTAAGCTTAGACTATGATGTTCTCAGCGTTAATCTAACCATGATGTTTGTGTGAAAGCACATTTTTAATGTATACGATTCAAACTTTTTATAGTTTGTAATGTATATATTATTATTTTTCTTCTTCTTCTTTATGTAGATCCTAGGGATCTGTTTGTGCCTCCGCATGTCGCTCTTGGGATGTCGACTCCCAGCTGTCTTTTCATCTTTTCGGAGGTCTGCCAGGGAGTCTGCGTCCTTCAGGGTTGCCTTAGAGGGCGATACGTGGAAGTTTGTCTTCTGACATTCTGTTTATATGTTAATTGAAATAAATAAATTGAATTGAATTGGAATGAGTTAGGATGAGGCTCACCTTGACGATGACGTTCTTGAGGTACTCCTGGTTGTGGTGGTGCAGGGCCCGGTCCTGCGCGCGCTGGCACCGGCGCACCTCCTCCTTCAGGACCTCGTTCAGCTGCGTGCGGCGCGCCACCTCCCGCTCCGCCTCCGCCACGATGTCCGTCATATGCGCTAGCCTGCAATCAGATCAATTCCAATCAATCCTCCACCCAACCAGCCGCTGAACATTCAACACCTTCGCTGTAAGTATCTACACGTATCGAGGAGTCTAACAGTCTGACAAAATGGCAGAAACGAAACAAGGAAACAATGCGCAATACGTCCTCTCAGCAAAAGAGCTACATAAGCACTGAGGACTGTCGCCTGGCGCGCGAATATAATGCGTGCAGTCGGGTAAAGGAAAGGGACATTGCCCCGGTAGGTCTGATAACCGAGACTCTTTTTCTTCTTCTTCATGGTGAATGGTCGTCAGCGGCCTTCCGGGGCGCCGGAATCCTCAGGATTGGAAGAAGAGACATGAGGGGTTGATGCTCTCAGGTGGCATTCTAAGGACATGTCCCAACCATGTCCACCTTCTCCTCTTCAGGACTTCCAGTATAAGGGGCTGTTGAGTTCTTCTCCTCACATCGTCATTCCTGATCGAGTCATACCACTTTATACCCAGTATTCGCCTCAGGCACCTATTTTCAAAACTTGCTAATTTCTTGCTTTGAGCTTTGGTGAGGTGCCACGACTCACATCCATACAGCAACACTGTTAGGATGCAGGCGTTAAAGAGGCGACACTTGGTTTTTGTCAAGTAAAGCATAAAAAAAAAATAAAGAGTCCCAGACATTGCGCATTTTATTAAATACGGCTCCTGCCATTCTAAGCCATACGTTCAGTTCCTTCTGGACACTACCATCCTCCACCATGAGTGTTCCAAGGTATCTGAAGATGTCGCTCATCCCTCACAAGTAAGATGTTGATCTCGGTCCAGACAGGCTGAGTTACCGAAACTCAGAGAAACCGAGTTGAGAAACCGAGACTGTATAATAAATTATAACACGTGAAGGGCATCACTAACCTGGTATCCTGCATTTGAATCTGTCGCAGGGCAGTCTCCAAGCGGTGCTCCACGTCACCCTCGTCGTAGCCCTGATCGGGGATATCCGACTCCAGGAGCTGGTCCAGGGGCACCGGGTCTCTGCGGTTGCGGCTTGACGGAGCCTTGGTCTGGCTCGAGCGTGGGTAGGTCGGCGATGGAGATGGAGTGCTCTCGGAACCCTGGAATACAGATAAGTTTGAAAGTCATATTGAGTATTATTAATATTTGTATTTGTACCACTTTAATCATTGCAGCGGACACCGTAGGCATAAAAACCCGCTTAGAGGGTCAGAAATGAAGACTCTAAGGAGCATATCCGGCAAGAGTCTACGAGACAGAATAAGGAACGCCAGGATAAGGGAAATATTCGAGATGTAAGATGTCGTCTGGTGGGGAAGGCAACGTAGGAGACAATGGTATGCGCATGTGAGGAGAATGGAACTATCCAGACTCCCCCATATTGCACTGTACCAACCCCAAGGTAGACGACTACCGGGCAGACCACCAAAGAGATGGTCAACAGCTGGGAATCGACATTGCAGGAAGCTAATCCCTCTTAAAAACAGGCCACAAGGCCAACACCAAGCAGAAGAAGAGACAACTATACAAAATGTTAATCATATATGTGATTTTGGTCAACCCGAGGACCAACAAGCACTAAGGATTGCAGAACAACATGCACTAAAGGCCGAGGTCTGATATGCACTAAGGATGTTAGTCAAAGTAGGTCGGGTTTATATAGGTCAAAAGGAATGGCAGGGTTTAATTTGACAAATGCATTGGGTGTTGACAAGTCTTGCCTAATCGATGTTGAATCAAAATAGCACTACAAGGAAAATTAATTTGGTTATTAATGAAAGGAATATTATTTTTTAGGAACTTACACAGGAGTAAAAATATTAAATACAATTAATATTTTTACTCCTGTGTAAGTCCCTAAAAAACTCCTGTGTTTTTGTTAAAAGCATGATGTGAATCTAAAACTAACTAACTAACCATCACGCCGCTTCCCCGCAGGGGTAGGCAGAGAGAATAGAGCGCCACACCACTCTGTCCTTGCAAACATTCTTCGCCTCTTCCACGTTCATGCATCTCCTCATACATACCCGCCGATTGTTACGACTCCTAAGCTGACCACTTTCAAGTATTTGGCATACCTGATCGTGCCATGCTTTTCTCGGTCTTCCTCTGCTTCTTTTCCCACTAACATTCGCCTCATAAATTTGTTTTACCGTTCTTTCCTCACTCATTCGTTCTACATGTCCAAACCATCTAAACACACCTTTCTTAATTTTATCGATAATGCTTATCTCAGCTTTGCATTCCTTCCTTATTTCACTATTCGCACATCTATCATACATCGTTTTGTCGTCACATTCTTCTGAGAGATCGCATTTTGACTGCATTCAGTCTACTTTCATCCTTCCTCCAAATTCGTTAATAATCTCATGATGTGAATCTATGAGATTATTGACGAATTTGGAGAACTCATTGTTGTTAAAGCATCTTATATTGGTAACATACTAACTTTACTAACATTTTTATATATATTTTTTATCATATTGAGAATCATATTGACCAACTGACCTCTCCCTCTTCCCTCTGCAGCATGGCCACGTTGATCTCTCCCATGGAGTCGTGCGAGTCGTTGGAGTTGCTGTCCGACTGCACGGGCTCCTGGGACAGCTGGGCCGAGGACTTCCTCTGGCTGGCGAGCGTCTCCACGCGCTCCATGCGCTCCAGGCTGGCCTTGCTGAACTCCAGCTCCTTGCGCAGCGCGGACACCTCCTCCGCCGTGCGCTCCTCCAGGTCGGCCAGCTGCTTCTTGTAGCACTGCGTCAGGGTCGTCATCTGAAGGGGGGAGAGACAACTATATTCAATTCCGAACAGGGAACGCATGTGTCAATACAGTAACAGTAACAATCAGAGTGCTGAAACATGGACCATAAATGCAGCAGAAAAGAGAAAAATTGACGCAATTGAAACGTGGTGTTGGAGGTGCATGCTCCGAATACTATTGACATTCACAAATTGACTAAAAAACAGTTTTATGGTTGACATATCGCTCACTCCTTTCAACAACGTCATATATATAAAAAATTGTAAATTTTCAGTTGTACATGTTTTTTGGAGTGCCCAGAAAATGTACTATATCCCAGCAAAAGCGGCATATTTTAAACATAATATTTACCCACTACAAGTGTTGTTTTTGCATTTTGAAGAAAAGGTATTGTTAATTTTTTTTTTTAATATGCTAAATATTTCTCAAATAGAGAAAAACATTCAGGTTTTACGTAAAGAGATCTGTTGCACAGTAAAAAGTTCAATAAGCGGCTCGATATTTATTTTTAATACATTTTATTATATTTTTATACTTTAAAAACGATCTCCTGAAAAATCAGGTTTTTTGATAAACGACGTTGTTGAAAGGAGTGAGCGATATGGGGCGCTTCACGCTTGAACAAAATTGGGAAATATGGAAAACATACTTTCAAAGTGGTGAGTCTTCTACTCAAACGGTTAGAATTTTCGAAAAAAAAGGCAAAATGCAATTTTTTGGATCAATTTATAAAGTGAGATCATTATTAGATATGCATCATTATTAGACAACGACAAGTCTGTAACGATGAAACCCAGTCACTGGTCAAATAAAATAAAAGTGGAAAAAGCATAAGTTTTTGATTTTTAATATAAATGCGGTGGCACCAAGAAATGTCATTGTCAACATTTAAAAAAAAAAACAAACACACTGATAGAAAGTGTGTATTGTGCAAAGTACTCACAATATGGCAAACAAATCATTGGACAATAGTCAACTTGAACGTTGATTATGTCTCTTACTGTACAATACAATAATGGGCACAAGGGTGTACATTACACAAGTGTACAAAGCGATCACTTCAGCCAGCCAAATGCCAGGTCATAAACCCTGGAATGCTCAGACATCCATCTTCTTCCACATAATTTCTGTTATAGATGTTTCATCTTAAGTTGAAATAATACATTTAAAATATTCTCGATACCTGTAGCTTGATATTCTTCTGTTCTTGCCGTTCACGCTGGGATTGGCTGGCCGCGGCTTCTCTCTCCCTCTGCACCATGCTTTGCAGCTCCGAGCACGTCAACGCGAGGCGACTCCGCTCCGACTCCACTTCATCCAGCTCCTGCCTGGAGGATATCCAAACAACACCAAGTCAATACCTTCTAACCGTTATCCTCACCCAATCGTGCACGGGGCACTGCTTCGTATAGAAGCAGAGTTATCTTGATCATTAAATACACAAAGGAAAGGTGATAAGCCTTGCGCTTCAGGTACCAGTCTTCTTCTTCCCGTCTAACCCTTATCCGCGCCCAATGGTGCATGGGGCACTGCTTTGTATAGAAGCAGAGTTATCTTGTCATCAAATACACAAAAAAGGTGATCAGCCTTGGGCTTCAGGTATTAGTTTAGGGTGATATTAACTAAACATGAGAGCGAAAATCACCCATATTTATTTTGACCCCCCTGGGACCTCCAGTACGGTAGCCGAGCGTGCTGACCACTACACTACGGAGGTGGACAGTGTAATGGTCAGCATAGCTGCCTTCCAAAAACAGATATAAATAACAATTTCTTCACAATACTTTATTTGGTTCATTCCATCACTCAACGCTAACCAATCAAACAATTTGGTTGCGTATTGCGTAATTTTAACTAACTAAACTAAACGATAAAATTAAGAAAGGTGTGTTGAGATGGTTTGAACATGTAGAACGAATGAGTGAGGAAAGAACGGTAAAACAAATTTATGAGGCGAATGTTAGCGGGAAAAGAAGCAGAGGAAGACCGAGAAAAACATGGCACGATCAGGTATGCCAAATACTTGAAAGTGGTCAGGTTAGGAGTCGTAATAATCGGCGGGTATGTATGAGGAGATGCATGAACGTGGAAGAGGCGAAGAATGTTTGCAAGGACAGAGTGGTGTGGCGCTCTATTCTCTCTGCCTACCCCTGCGGGGAAGCGGCGTGATGGTTATTGCGTAATTTTAGCTCCTGATATATTCAAATTCGAAATACGTGAAAATAAATCTTACTTGGTTGATTGAAGATTCAGCCGCAATGCTTGGAACTCGGCCTTCAAGGCAGCCAACTCTTCCATCAGGTTTTCTTCTTGGCTCAGGTCCTTGGTTTTATTCTGCCGTAATACGGACTGAGCTCTCACCTAAAAGGTATGAAATATGACCATTCTAAAACAAGGTCTAAAAAGATAGGCCGATTCTGAAACAGGGTGTGAAAGACGGGCATTCTGAGACAAGATATGAAGCATGGACATTCTGAAACAAGGTATGAAAGATAGGGATTCTAAAACAAGGTGTACAATATGGCTATTCTAAACAAGGTGTGAAACATGGGGATTCTGAAACAAGGTGTGAAAGACGGGCATTCTAAAACAAGGTATGAAACATAGGGGTTCTGACACAAGGTGTGAAAGATAGGCATTCTAACACAAGGTATGAAAAATGGGGGTTATTAAATAAGGTTTGAAAGATAAGCATTCTGAAACAGGGTGTAAAAGATGGGTATTCTGACGTAAGGTATGAAAGATGGGCATTCTAAAACAAGGTATGAAAGATGAGCATTCTAAAACAAGGTATGAAAGATGGGCATTCTAAAACAAGGTGTGAAACATGGGCATTTTCAAATAATGTTTGAAAGATGGCATTCTTAAATAAGGTATGAAAGATGGGCATGCTGACACAAGGTGTGAAAGATGGGCATTTTGAGAAAAAGGAATGATAAATGGGGATTCTGAAACAAGGTATGAAAGATTATAAGGTATAAAAGGTATGAAAGGGGATTCTGAAACCAGGTGTGAAACATAGGGATACTGAAACAATGTGTGAAACATGTGGGGTTCTGGAACCAGGTGTAAAACATGGGCATTCTGAAACAAGGTGTGAAACATGGGGATTCATAAACAAAGTGCGAAACATGACGATTTTCACACCCTTTTTCAGAATCCCCACATTTCACCCACTCGCATACCTTATATCCCGCGAAATCTGCCTTCAGATCATCCAACTCGATATTTTTGGCTCGCAACTTCTCTTCCATCTCGCCGCACCTGTTCTCCACTCTCTTCAACTTCCCCATCAACTCGGTCCTCTCCTGCCCGAGTGACAGGGCGGACTTCTCCTTCTCCCCCAGAGCGGAGGCCAGCTGGACGTTCAGGTCCTCGTTCTTGAAGTTGGCATCCTCCAGCCTCTTCTCCAACTCTGCAATGGCTTCCAGTTTGGAGCCGATACTGGACTCCCTTTCCTTGAGATTCTCGGTGGCCATGTTGAAGAGTTCCTTGGTCTCTCTGGTGATTCTCTCCTCGGTGTTCAACTGCTCTTCCAGCATTTTGATTTGCGTTTTTAACGAAGTGATAGTCGCATTCTGGGTGTCAATGGTAGACTCCATCTGAATAAGAAATAAAGATGAAATTTAATAAATTAACATTTTAAATTTATTTATTTATATTATGTAATATTTGTCCGCCTCCGTAGTGTAATGGTTAGCGTGTTTAGCTGCCGTGCTGAAGGTCCCAGGTTCGATTCCCAACAAGGGGTCAAATAAATATAAGTGATTTTTTACTCTAATATTTATTTAATATTACCCTGGACTGATACCTGAAGCGGAGGGCTGATCACTTTTTTTCATGTGTAAATGATCAAGATAACACTGCATTTATATGACACAGTGCCCTATGCACCATTGGGGTTACGGATAAGGGTTTTTTATTATTATTATATATATATAATATTTGTCCGCCTCCGTAGTGTAATGGTTAGCGTGTTTAGCTGCCGTGCTGGAGGTCCCAGGTTCAATTCCCAGAAGGGAGTCAAATAAATATAAGTGATTTTTTACTCTAATATTTATTGAATATTACCCTGAACAGCGGAGGGCTGATCACCTTTCATTCATGTGTTAACGATCAAGATAATACTACGTTTATATGATGCAGGCTTTTGACCTGTCATAAGCTGGTAATGTGATCACTTTACACACGTGCAACAGTCACCATTCTACCCATGATTGGCCATATATCTGTGTCATGAGTTGATCATATATCTAGAAGTTTAAAAAATTTCCAAAAGTGGTTGTCAATCATGGGTAGAAGTGGTGAATGTTGCACCTGTGTAAAGTGATCACCTAACCATCATATGACAGGCCATAAGCCCGGTAAATACCCAGACTTCCATATTCTTCTTAATCTATGTTGAGATTCAACTAGGCTAGTTTACCTGGACAATTTTCTTCTTATCTTCGTCCATCTTGGTGGTGAGCTCCTTCATGGACCTCTCGTAGTCTTCCATCTCCAGACTCAGCACGCTCTTCTTCTTGACGTCCCTGCGCGCCCTCTCCAGGGCCTCCCGGGTGCTCTGGTGGGCGGCCGTCTCCGCGCCCAGCTGCGCCTCCTTGGCGGCCAGATCGCCTGCCGACCAAATAACACACATATCAACATTTTTTTTCTATTCTGAGCCTAATTCGCACCCAATGCTGCATAGGGCACTGCATTGTATAGAAACAGTGTTATCTTGATTGTTAAATACACAAAGGAAAGGTGATCAGCCTTCCGCTTCAGGTACCAGTCCAGGACATATATATATATATATTTTTTAATATAGAATGGCGTTGCACGTGAAATACATTGCATTTGCCAATGTCAAGTTATTTGAATATTGTTCTTAATCATAAAATATGATAGACTTATTATTCCGTCTCCGCCTCCGTAGTGTAATGGTCAGCACGCTCGGCTACCGTTCTGGAGGTCCCAGGTTCGATTCCCAGGGGGGGGGGTCAAATGAATATAAGTGATTTTTTCACTGTAATATTTATTCAATATTACCCTGGACTGGTACCTGAAGCGGAGGGCTGATCACCTTTCCTTCATTTGTAAACGATCGAGATAACACTGCGTTTATATGAAGCAGTGCCCTATGCACCATTGGGGTGCGGATAAGGGTTTTATTATTATTATTATTAGACTTATTATTAAACTATAAATTTATTCCATTTAATTTAAAAAAAACAACTAAAAGTCTGTACATAATTGGGTTCCTGCTCGCCAGGATGAGATGGATATCTGTAGGGAGGGGAATTTTAGAAAATGTTGGCATTCGATCGTTTCTTGGGCAAACAAAGAATATGTGGTTAAGGTCTCCCTCTTCAAAACGACACTCGCAAATGGGGGAGTCAAAGACACCAATCCTCGCAAGGTGCTCTCTCGTACAGCAATGACCCATCCTCATTCCACAAATGGTGGATGTATCTTTCTTGTTCACCAGGGTCATATTAAATATAATTAAAACAAAGTTACATTTTGATTATAAAATGGAAAATCACAAAGTTAGTGCTTCAAATATAAATTATATCATATTAAAAATAAAAATGTCCGCCTCCGTAGTGTAATGGTCAGCACGCTTGGCTACCGTTCTGGAGGTCCCGGGTTCGATTCCCAGGGTGGGTCAAATAAATATAAGTGATTTTTTCACTGTAATATTTATTCAATATTACCCTGGACTGGTACCTGAAGCGGAGGGCTGATAACCTTTCCTTCACGTGTAAACCATCAAGATAACTCTGCGTTTATATGACGCAGTGCCCTATGCACCATTGGGGTGCGGATAAGGGTTTTATTATTATTATTAAAAATATATATGACTGAAAAATCACAAATATTTATTTTGACCCTGTTGGGAATCGAACCCGGGACCTCCAGCATGGTAGCCTAGCGTGCTAACTACTAAACTATGGAGGCGGACAGTTATAATTTTTTTTTTACAACATAAATAGTTGAACATTTTAAAATTTACATACTTTTCAATATCTGAGTAAAATAGTTTTAAATCAAAACTAGAACAGTGAATGTTACACAGTGATCATTAACCCTGTAGGCGGGTAGCTACTACTACTACCAAGTTGGCAACACTGAGCTACTACCCTACCAAGTTGGCAACCCGAGCGGATTCAACAAAAGCGGCCAACCGGAGCGCGGGGACCAAGATTCGCCTGTATCGCTCGATTGCTAAAGGACGCATATTTTAGCTTCATATTTAACTCAAAGTTCCATAATCGATTAAATAAATTATAATAGTTAATATCAATAGTAATTAAAGTGTAAGAATTTATATCAAGAAACAAACTGTAAGTAAGCATTTCTTTTAAATATCCTATTCTGGCTTCCCGCACAATAACACACGCACGAGGTGGCTAAAACCCCTTATGTGATTTGCCCGAATACAATTCAGGTAGGTATTTTGCCGACACAGTGATTTGCCCGAATCCAGTTTGGGCACATCTTACAGGAAACTTTTTATAGTGAAACTTTTTACAGTGCCCGAATCCAGCCCGTGTCATTCCTCCACCAGTCTAGATATATCCATTCTTCCCATGTTTTTTTTCTTTCTTATTATTGTTTATTTATGTTTTATACTGATTTTTTATTTAATTTTTAAAAAAGGGAAATATTTGTGTTTTTATTATTTTTCACAAATACTTCAATTTCATAGTATTTCTGTGAGCCTAAGCAGCTCATTATTAGAAATAGGTATCAAATTGCGGTAGAGGGGTTCGAACCGAGAAACTCTGAATTAAGAGTCCGTGACACCAACATAATAATAATAAATCCATAACTAACAATATGACAATGACTAAAGCCCCACCCTATTGTCTTTATTCCTTATTTATTTGATATAAAATAAAAAGTAATAAATAAATAAAAATAAGAAACAGCCCCTACATCCCCTCAACATCCTTCAACGTCCCAAGGACACAACTCTAAAATTTGGACTACAACTGATACACGGTGCATGTAAATTATGCAGAATGCATCAAAACATGTGTCACAATAGATTCCAATAAGTCAGGGTCGCGATTGCGGTTACTTGTGATTAGTATACGGCCCTGATTAGTTTACTAATTAGGGTCGGGGTTGATGAAAAAACAGCCCAACAACAATGTCTTGTCAACAAAGAACTTTTCAGGGACAAATATATGGCGTCTTTCGCACATTCTGTTTCCAATTCAAATAAATTTTTTTAAAAAATTGGACATATCCACACTGAATGGGACATAGTGCGATGACGTCTCATCACATGCACAAATAGAGTTTTGTCTTTTTTCAATTTATTTTTTTACTTAGTAAAAACTACTGTTTCTTAAAATCTATTGCGATACGTGTTTCGATGTATTTCGCATCATTTTTAATCATCGTGGCGCACTCATAGATAGAGCCACATGCTGAAGACAATATACTTGGGCGTAAGTTAAGAGCTATTATTATTCATTTTATTTTTTGACATCTCATCAAAGATAAAGAAGAATATGGAAGTCTGGGCATTTACGGGGCTGACGACCATCATATGCTGGTTTAATTGATCACTTTACACACGTGTAACATTCACCAATTCTACCCATTATTGACGACTTTACTCAAATTCTTAGTGTTCAAGTTCTATGTGTTAATAACTGCATGTATATGAAGATATCAATACATCTTGATTACACCTACCTTTGATTTGCAATATCTCAGCGTCCTTCAGCTTCAAAGGCTCCGTGTCCTTATTAAGTTTGACTATTTGCGATTGCAGCTCTTTCACCACCAAATCAAGAGCGGACTTTTCTTGTTTTGAAAATTCCAAATCCTTTTCCAGCTTGGAAACCTTCTCCTTGCCGGCGGCGCACTCCTCGTTCAATTTCTCCAAACCCCCCTTGAGATTCTGAATGGTTTTTTGCGTGTTCTTAGCATCTAATTCTTTCTGTTCCAGTTTGTCCATTACATTGTCGTATTCGGCTTGAATGCTCTGTATATTTCTCGAGGCGTTGCCGCCCGACTCCATTTTGGCGACTAATTCCCTTTTCTCCTGTTCCATCTTGGATTTCTCATCCTCGGAGGATTTTAACTGCACTGTCAACTCGCCGACTTTCTTCTTGAGCTTGAGAGCCAGCAGACGCAGTTTTGCGTATCTAAAAAATATTATATAATTTTAAATTGACAATGCAGGACATCCTAGGAGGCTGTTCCGTGAGGCATAAAGCGAAACAGATGAGAAAAAAAGATACACACTTAAATCAAATAAATAATATTTACTAGACTTTATAAAATAAGTCTTCTTTGTGTTTAACCACTTCTTATAGACATTTTCTCCAACCGGTTTCGAAAAGAACCTTGTGATCATCAGGATTAAATATGTACATGTTTAACCCTGATGATGACAAGGTTCTTGTCGAAACCGGTTGGAGAAAAGTACCAATAAAAAGTGGTTAAAAACAAAGTAGTTTTACTACTTTTCTACTTTGTTTTTTAACCACTTCTCATCGATACTTTTCTCCAACCGGTTTCGACAAGAACCTTGTTATCATCAGGGTTAAACATGTACATGTTTAACCCTGATGATGACAGGGTGCTTGTCGAAACCGGTTGGAGAAAAGTACTAATAAAAAGTGGTTTAAAACAAAATAGTTTTATTTTATAAAGTTTATAAAATGTGCCACAAAGTATCTGTGAAAAACACTCAAGAAATATTTACTAGACTGAATGGACTGTGTGCCGTTGGTCAAGAGCCGAGATAAAATATGGTTTTAAATTACCTATCTTCGAAAGATTCATCTAAATCTTTGAGTCGCGATGTTTCTTCTATACGAGAAACGGTCGACACAGACATACTCTCACTCGGGGCATCTGAAATGCGAAAACAAAAGCGATCGAGCGTTTTATTATTACAAAATTTTCAATGACAATTCCATTGTTTGATTTAGTAGTCAATGCCTTACCGTTGATGTAGTTGCCCTGGCTGGCCTTGAGCCTTTCCATGTCTTCGTTGAGAGAGATGATGATGGAATCTCTCTCCTTCAGGAGAGCCTCCAGGTCTTCTTTGCTAGCTTTGAGTGCGAGAAGTTTTTCCTCTCCATCCGAATCCACCAATTTCAATCTGCTCTCCTTCTCACGAAGTCGATCCTCCATTACTTTAATTTCTTCTTCTTTCGAATTCTTGTTATCGTTGGCCTTTGCCAGTTCCTGTTGGAGGGTTTTGATTCGACGGTTAGCTTCGGATATTTCCTTGTCCTGCTTAGAAATTGTCTCTCCCCTTTCTTTGAGAACTTGGTTGATTTCCTTCATCTCGTTCAGCAGTTCCACATTTTCGCACTTGTAATTGTTGAGCTTGGCTTTCGTTTCCGCGAACTCTTGCAGCGTCGCTTCAGACTCAGTTATCTTGGCTCTGGATTCTTTCATCTCGAGTAGTAAGGCCGCATTCTCCGTCTTGTAGGCCGCCATTTTGGTCTCCATCTTGGATATATCGGCCTGCAACACGTTATTGTGTTCGACTACCGAGTACAACTCCGGGTTGGGTTCATCCAGCGAAGCCGTCAACGAGTCTATTTTATTCTGCAGCTCCTCGTTAGCTTCCGTCAAGAGTATATTTTTCTCTTCTATAGATACCAAAGACAGTTTGAGAACTGATAGTTCGTTAGCGAGAGAGTTAACTTTATCACCTTCAGTTTTATCGGTTTTTAGGCAAGACAACTGTTTAGACAGCGTCTCCTTTTCTTTTTCTAAAATAGCCAAACGTTCTTTCAAGTCACTCAGTTCTGATCTCAGTTCGGAAATGGTGTTATTCAACTCCAGGCAGATATTCTGTAATTCTTCATTTTCCGATTCGTTCTTTTGGATCGCTTCCCTTGCCTCTGTTTGTTCATTGATCAAGACGAGCTTCTCACTTTCCAACGCTTCCACGGCTTGCGTCTGGCTCTCTTTCGTGGCCTGGTATTCCCCGAGTTCTTGCAACAACTGGTTGTGTTTAGTATCAACATTGGCCATCTTGGTCCTCGTGATTTGCAGCTGATTATTGATCTGATCCCTTTCCGATCTTAGTTTGTTGACTTCGGCGCTATCCATTGCATCCGTTGGCTTTTCCAAGTTGGCGAGCCGTTCTTTCAGTAAGTTGTTTTCGTTTTCCAGAGTCAGCAGCTGTTCGCTCAGCATTTTGGAGGCATTCAGTATGTCCTTTTGCCATTTGGGCACACTTTCCGAATACTCGCTGACAGTCTTCAAGAGAACAAATTTTGAGTTCTTCAACTGTGTGATACTCGAAGAGCACTTGATAATCTTTTCTTTGTACAACTTCAACTTTGCGTTTAATTTTTCCTTTTTGATCTTTTCCATTTCGACGAGTTTCAATGTGTCTTCGACCGTTTTATCTTTTTCTGCAATTTTATTCTGAGCGTCCATGAGAGTCCGGCATTTTTCATCTAACTGAGACTTGAGTTCGGCGAGTTGACTCTGCATCTGTGAGAATTCATCCGACTTGCTATCGATCGTTGCTTTCAGGTGATCGACATCTTCGACAACCTTAGCTTTCTCTTCTAAAACTTGCTGCATGCTGTTCTTATAAAATTCTAATTCATTTTTAAGCTGCTCAAAATTAATTTCCTCAGAAGGAGCTTGACTTTCTACCACTGATGCTAGAAAGAATAAAAAAATAATTAAAATTTATTTTTGTATACATTATGTAAGTGCACCAATTTGGGCAGGTAGTTCATGTATGAATTTTGACCATTATTTAGTTGATCAAATCGTATAATAACCTAACTAACTAACTAACCATCACGCCGCTTCACCGCTGTGGTAGGCAGAGAGAATAGAACGCCACACCACTCTGTCTTTGCAAACATTCATCTTAACATACATACTTGCCGATTATTACGACTTCGATAATAACCGATCATCCTAAAAGTTTTAAATAAAGGAAATATAATATATTTTTACCTTTGGTGTTCTTCTCCAATTCCAACAGTTGGTTGCGTTGTTCGAGTCCTAGTTTATTGAGAGTATCAATTTCTTTTCCCAGCTGGTCTAATTGCACCATCAAATCTTCATTATCTTTCTCCAAGCGGACATTTTGTCTTTTTAACGATGTCACATCGGTGTCCATCTTGGACAAATTGTCTTCGGCTCTGATGAGCTCATTTCTCAAGCTTTTGAGCTGATCTTCGTGGGACTGGAAGAGCGAGTCCAATTCCGATTGCTTCTGATTCAAGACCAATTTTTGCTGAGCGTTTTGTTTTTTCAATGTGTCTATTTCCGTTGCGTAGTTGAGCTTCTGTTCCGTGAGGGTATCAACAAATTCCTGCATAGTTTTTAGACTCTCTTTATCAGCAAGCCTTTGAGTCTCCAGGTTTTGACATTTTTCTTTAATCGCACTGTGCTCTGATGATAATTCTGTCACAAAGGGTAATAATAACACTAAATACAAATAAAAAACAAAATATAACCATGATTAGAACTTTTCTCAAGCATTGATTTATAATAATGAAATAAAAAGAAATTTAATATTTTGTTCATAGAAATGTTAGTATGCTTTATTTCAGGTGGATAGTACATACGTACGTACACAGACTAACTAATTTAGTACGTAAAAAAACAAAACTTTTCCATAGAAAAAATTGTTTACTTTCTAATCTTTTGAAGTTCCAAATTCAAATGGAGGGTGCCAATTCAATGAAAAATTAAAGCCAAATCAAAAATATAGAAATGGTATGTGAATAACAGTTTTGAAGAGAATTGTGCGGGTATTACTTTCTGTTCCTAGCACATTTCTGTCTTCTAGCACATTTCTGTCTTCTAGCACATTTCTGTCTTCTAGCACATTCAGTCTCCTAACATATCTATTAATTTTGGATTCACAACACTGAACAACCAACCTCAAATAAAATCTTCACTTTTGTTCCTGCCATAACTCTCTTGTTACCTTAGATACAAGAGCTCTATGTCAATCTCACACTTCAACAAATTTATCTGTAAAACAGTTAAAAACTATTTTTTTCCACACATTACATTAGCTGCATTTTCGGATGAACAAAATCATTTGTGTATCACTAATGGATAAAGTAGTGCCCTGCCAATAATAATACTCCAATATTTTAGCGGTAAGTTCGTTGAAAGGTACAAATATTTTTACAAATTGTGGGGAATAATATTTTTTTGTCCGCCTCTGTAGTGTAATGGTCAGCACGCTCGGCTACCGTTCTGGAGGTCCCGGGTTCGATTCCCAGGGGGGGTCAAATAAATATAAGTGATTTTTTCACTGAAATATTTATTCAATATTATCCTAGACTGGAACGTGAAGCGGAGGGCTGATCACCTTTCCTTCATGTGTAAACGATCAAGATAACACTGTGTTTATATGAAGCAGTGCCCTATGCACCATTGGGGTGCGGATAAGGGTTTTATTATTAATATTTTTATAAAGTTTAATTTTTTGAAAATTAGTATTCTAGACTTTGATCACATATATTTTTTTCTTCTTGTGACGCTTATTCGCCCCGATAATGCATTGGGGACTGCATTTGACACATGTAATGTTCAATTGATTATTAAATATAAGAAAGCAAGGCAAGACCTGTCTTAGGTCCCAGTCAAGGGCAAATATTAAATAAATTATGGTGAAAAAATCAGCAATGCTGATTTCGATCCCTTCAGAACTTCATGCACAGTAGCCAAATGTACTAATCAAACCACGTAGGCGAATAATATTTAAATTCGATTGTTCAAAAAATATTTATGGTGCTATAGCCGCATAGATTTATCTCTTTCCCGGTTATAAATTTTCATCTTAAGATAATTCAGACGTTAAATAAATATTAATTAATTTAATCAACTGACCTGCTTTCGCCTGTTTGGCCTTTTGCGCAATAACAAGCAATCCTTTGCATTTTTTTACAAGTTCATCTTTTGGCAGATCGTCGAAAGGACTTTTTTTCGAAGATTCCTCTGCGGTCTGAAGTTTTACACCAAGATAATAGATTAATATTATTAAAATAATAAGCAGGTACAATTGTAGCGGTGCCTTTTTTCGCTTCAATAATAGAATCTCAACATGTAAACAAAAAAACAAATACAAGTAAATACGATTTCTTACCTTATCCGTTTGAGAATTTGGGGACTCCATGATTATTTTGAGGGAGTATGTGGATTTGATTGTTCTTTTTGTTTATATTTTTTAACATTACCTCATCCGAATATACGATTCTCTACATAACCTTCCTCATAGCAATAGGGAAATCGGAAATCTGGGAAATAGAAAAACTGACAACTAGTCAAATGACAGACACGTAAAAAATTACCGTAGACAATTTTTGTTCTACAATATTTTAGCACATGTCTACCAATATCATAATTTAAAATGATCTCATCACGGCCCAGTTTTTCAAATGGAATTCATATTCATACAGAAGATTTCGGGAATCTATTTTTTTAAACCCCTTTCTTCACCACCTAAGAATAAAGAAATATGGAATGCGTTTAAAAGTCTCGTTCGATTAACTACTCATTAAACGTACTTTTTCTATAAAATTATCGAAAGCGACACATCATATGACATGTGTCATACCATACATATTATACATGGTACAGTAAGACAAAAATTTTTAGCACTTATTTTAGCATTTATTTTTCTTACCTAAACACATAAGAGTGTGCCATCAATATTGTATTGCTTTCACGTTACATTAACATTACAATTGAAATGTATCGGAATTCCAAACATTCAGTTCATGCAATGGATCAGTACTTATAGCCGTACACATCAAATTAACAATAAATATTGGATTTTAAAAATCCATTTGTTTAAAAATTATTATTTCAGTAATTTCATTCTTTTGAAAATATCAAAGAGTACGATTATAAGTACTGAGCCATTGCATATATTGCATATTTGGAATTCCGATACATTTAAATTGTCTATGATCCTACGGAAAAATGTCCGAAATTTGACGGATGTATCTGGTTTTGTTGTTTATATTTTGCTGTGCTGCAACTTTCAATGTTCAGTAAAAGAGAAAAATTACTAAAAAGGACTCCTAAAAACGGCGTGGACAGGAAACAATTCATAAATCTTCTGGTGGAAGAGTTTCTGCAAACAAATTCACACGGTTAGTCGACTATATTATGTTTATTGTGAATGTCACGAAGGTTAGGATATGCAGTATTTGATACTTTTGTGTTTATAATGCTTTATTTATCCACAAACTATACATATGTACAAATATATTTGAAAAAGTAACTAGTTGCTGAGAGATATAATGAATATTTTGTTGTGTTTTGGACATTAACAACACAAAATTGTTTTGGCAATTATTGGTAGGGTGTGATTTCCTAAAATTTACATATCTAAATTTAATTTAATTTAATTTATTTAACAGATGATAGTAAGTAGTAATTTAATACTTATCATTATGTTAAATAGAGATATGGGTTTATTTGTTGAATGTATCGAGATGCTTAAAGTAAGGAACAAGTTTTGTGTTTTTTTTCTTCAAATTTTATATTTTTTATTGTAAAATTAACAACTTCTTCTGGCCCTTATCCGCACCCAATGGTGCATAGGGAACTGCATCGTACTGCCGCAGTGTCATCTTGAATGTTACTTACATCAAGGCAAAGAGATCACTCCTGCGTTTCAGGGACCAGTTCAGGGTAATATTAAATAAATGTTAAGAGTGCAAAATCACTTATATTTAAATTACCTTCCCCCGCGAATCGAACCTGGGACCCCCAGCACAGTAGCTAAATACGCTTACCATTGCACCACGGAGGCGGACATTGTATTTTTTGTTTGAAAATAACACACAGGCCAACAAAATGAAGGAAAAAATTAGTGCCGGAAATTTAACAACTGATTTTTAATGTTTTTAACGGGCTAATTTTAAAAACACCACTAGATTTTTTCAGATTCAATAAATATTAGAGAACCCTTGCCCTCCAGCACGGTAGCTAAACACGCTAACCATTACACCACAAAGGTAGACAAACTATTCAACTTAGCCACAAATATTTGTCAATAATTTCCTCATTTTCTTGCATTTCTTCCCGGCCTTTGGCTCCTAATACATTTTTGTTACATTTTTTAAAAAAAGATTATATTAAATTTTTGCAGATGCCCAATGTCAGGTTCTCGCTAACCTGGTGAACTTCGCGTACGACCCCATAAACTACGAGTTCCTCCGTGAATCCAGCGCCATAGATCTGTTTCTGAACCAGCTGGCTTCTCCCACTCATCCGGTACTGACGCAGTATGCGTGCAGCGGGATTTGCAATCTCTGCCTCGGTATGTTGAACTCCATCACCGCATTTCAATCCAGCCGTGACATTTATACCACCCGGTTCAATTATGCCACTTGTATTACAAAAGAAATATATTTAAGTTACAAACCATGTAGGAACTAAATTATCAATTAAAGGCCCAACATACCGCTCACTCCTTTCAAGAACGTCATAAATCAAAAATTGTCAATTTTCAGTTGTGCATGTTTTCGGAATGCCCAAAAAATGTACTATATCCCAGCAAAAGAGGCATATTTTTAACATAATATTTACCCGCTACAGGGCAGAAAGTGTTGTTTTTGCATTTTGAAGGAAAGGTATTGTTTAATTATTTTTTTAAATATACTAAATATTTTTCAAATGGAGAAAAAACCTTCAGGTTTTTATTTTCAATACATTGTATTATATTTTTAAACTTTAAAAACGTTCTTCTGAAAAATCAAGTTTTTTGATTTATGACATTCTTGAAAAAAGCGAGTGATATGTTAAATCGCAACTTAATATTCTCTTAATCCAGATAACATTTTACGTCATTAATTTTTTCTTAAATTGCCATTATTGCATTGAAAAAATAAGGTTTTCTTTTTAAATATATGATTTTGAAAAGATAAGAGTTATTGAAAGGTAAGGAATTTAAAAAAAAATTATGAATATATTTTTTTGAAATCCAATAGGCATTCTTTAAAAAAATTGGGTATGGAAAGACGTGTTACCTCTACGGCGGTTGTCCGGTGAATATATTCTGCGATGCGTTGTATCCCCTCTACCATTGGTTTTGTAAAAATAAATTTGTATTTTATTGAAATTGAAATTTCATTAATTGATTCGGCAGTCACATTGTGGTAAAATCTATCCATTTTTAATTGAAGTTCTACTTAGTAAATACCTCTATTTCTTAAAATCTACTGTGACACGTGTTTTGATGCATTCCGCATCATTTTCAAACACCATATACGGTGTTTGAAAATTATGTCGAATGCATGGGAACATGTGTCACAGTAGATTTGAAGAAATAGTTGTAATTACTAACTAAAATATTAATTTAAAATGATATTTAAATTGTTATGTTGGTATTATAGAAAATTATATAAAAATTTTAAAAGTCCAAAGATGTCACTACAAGTCTTAATAATGTGATAGTGCTCATGTTATAGAGCAATGCAACATGTCATCTATAGTAGTTGTATAGTTCCTAGTCAATTTATATGCGTCAATTTTTAACCATATGTTTAATTGTTTCAGATCCATTAAACGCAGATCGTATCGTCAAGTATAATGGAGTGAATTTACTCGTCGATCTTTTGAAATCTGATCACCCGGAAACTGTACTAAACGCAATCACAAGCTTAATTTATCTATCAGAAAGAGTACCCAAGGGTTCATTCTGTGATCCAGATCTCGGGAAGTTGATGCTGGAGTATAAAAACTCGACGGATAATCGATTGAAGAACTTAGCTGTTATATTTCTCGAAGATGTTTATGAGAATGATGGAGAATGCCTTGTAAACGCTATTGAAAATATACCCTTACCAATTAATTGAACCTAATTTATTACTCTTTGTAACTTGTGAAAATACAACGTGTTTTTTGAGCAATTAACTATTCATTTGTGCTCTTGCGTTATTAGGTTAAATTTATACACTGTTTCAAAATGTTGTCAAACCGCTTTCCGTATTTCGTCGTGAACAACAAGAACTATCAAAAAATCTGTAAAATACATACTACGTCGTTCACGAACACCCCGTTCAGAGCCGGCGACAAGATCAGAATACAGAAAACTTTGACGCAGAAGGATCTAGATGCGTTCTCCAACCTGACCAACGACCACAACTCCCTGCACAAGCTGAGCAACGGCAGCAAGCGACCGATCGTGCACGGCGCGCTTCTCAACGGGCTCGTGGCGGGGTTGATCGGCACGCACCTGCCCGGGCCGGGCACGGTGGTCATCTCGCAGACCATGAAGTTCCCCAACAAGTGCTTCGTGGGGGAGAAGCTCACCATCAGCGTGGAGCTGGTGGACGTCAGGAAGATCATGCGGGTCAAGTTTTATTGCGAAGTCGAGGAAGAGAAGAAAATAGTGTTCGAAGGAGAGGCCAAATTGATGTTCACCAAGAGTGATTGAAGCGAGTCTCAAAACTGAACATGTAACATGCACACGTATTGAGTTTCTGAATTCCGTGTTGTGACTATGTATTTTGTTATATTTGGGTTTTTTATTTGAATTAATTTTGTTATATTTTATTTGGAAACTGGGCTCAGAGATATTAATATAAACAAAAACAATCTAGATTCCATTAAATTTAATACACATACAAACACATAATTTTACCTTTTTAATGGAACTTACCGACTTCGCAATATGCAAGTTTGACCATATATTGCTATAATATTATATTTTTCCAAATTGAAGTTTCTCAAAATTATTCATTTGAAGATTGCTTGTTCAGTTCTAATTCCCGAAATTATAGATTTTTCCCTAATGTCAAAGTCCTTTAATGATATAAAAAAAGGAATAAATTTTCCTTTACGTTTTTTATTTATATAATTTATTACTTAAGGTTCATTGTTATTTGAACACTTTTGAAATATTATGGCAGTATATAGAGTGACGCAAGTGACTTCGCATTTCTTTTAGGCTAAAATAATTTAATAACACAGTGTTTCCGGGAAACACTTAAAAGCGTCATTTTCATGCTGTTGGTAGAGAGAGGGAGACGCTTATAAGTGCTTATAACTTTTGGTAGACCGCGAGAAATGCCAAAAAACATTGTACAGGTCAAAATTGAGTTTGCTGTAACTTGTGATTAGTATACGACCCTTATTGGTATACTAATTAGTACATATACTAATTAGGGTCGGGGTTGATGAAAAAACCACCCGACAACAATGTGACAATATCCCAATAACGGTAATACATTTCCACATTATTGAAGCACTGTTAAGCTGTAAAATTTCACTAACACAGCGTTCACAGTTGCACAAAATTTCCCCATTGAAATTCTTCAATAAATGATAATTTAATACAGTCACAAAAATACTCATTTCTGTTTTAAATACATTGAATGTCAACTACGAGATAGCTAGTGGATTGGGTTTTTTGCTAGGACGCTGACTAAGAGTTATCTCCTACTGTGTTTACTTGCCAAATTCCTGCAGCTACCATCAAATTCCTAGTATATTAGTGCTAATATGGATAGATGGTGCATGGGAAGAGAACAAAAAATAAATTCTTGCCTATATGAACAGGAAATTCAAAAAAATTCAAAATCAGGAAGCCAATTTCATTTAAGAATATAATATGATAAAATAAAATTGGCTTTTTAGACCGGAATTCTGAAAATTGCTGCGGCAGTCAACGTGTCAACCAACTCATCAAGACTTGCCAACAATTGGCAAACTGTGCGACGCCGCTACGGGCACTCTATACACTTCCTATTTTCATTATTTATTTATTTATTTATTATAAATATTGTACAAGGAACTTGTGTCTGAAATAATTATTGTAAAGTACAAAAGTAATTGATTTTGCGTATTTATTATATATAATATATATAAAAAATTAAAATTATTGCATTCTATACCTACCACAAATGATAATGTCTGCCTAGTGTTAAGATTTAAGTAATTAATGTATGTGATTCTTTTGGATCTATTGTAGCTATTCTATTGTTCAAAATGCCAACGAAATATTGTTATATGCCATTTTGAAAATTGGCGGCTATTTTGGGTCAAATTAAAGTGTAAAATAAATTCAAAACGTGGATGTGAATATTTTAAAATTAAAATTTATTTTTCGTTTTCTAATACATATTAATAAGAAATGAAGTTTATTTTAATTTGTCTATTATCCATATTATAGCATGTTGCTTGACTTCATCAATACTGTTTGAAGTAAGTATTTTTTTTTCCTAATGACTTTAAAATGAATTTTAAAAGTGTCTCAACTTGATATGAGACATGGATCGCTCTTCCCTTTTTTATGACAGAAGATGGAAGTCTGAGCATCACAGGGCTTATGACGTGGCATTTGGCTGGCTTAAGCAATCACTTTATACGTTTGTGTAAAGTTCACCATTCTGCTTATTATTGAACATCCTTATTGCAGTAATTCTTGAACCCTGTATATATGCAATGGTCTTAGATCCTTCCGCATACCGATAAGGTTTTCGATAACCGATATTTCCTACCACCAAGACAGGTCGTGAGTTACATGACTCATGTAGGTCTTGGCAGTGAGCTGTAATACAGAGGCTTCCCTCTGACTTCTCACAATAGACCTAATATGGTCGCAGTGACATAAAGGATGCAAGGTCCCTTGACCCCAAAAAAAAAAAAAAAGGTTTTCGATATATTCGTGAAGTAGGCCGATTGTTACGCCATCAGTTGTAGGATTTGTGAAGTATTTATTAAGCTTATTTCTTTTGAAAATCAATGCCAATTGTCGGTAGGGAGGTAATCGCGCCCAAATGAGTTGAAACAAAATATGTATGTATTAGAAACATGAAATACACTTAAAAAACATTTCAAATTGTCAGTTTGGGGCTTATGATGGGTCGATTTGTGTATTTTATTTTATTATTTATATTCTTGGGGCATAAATATTTAAATTTTGTTTTATCATATATCGTAGTCGTACAGGAGAAAGTGACCAACTACCAAAACGTAAAATGTTCAGGAGCGCCATTTAAGTCACTATTGCTTGGCAAGAAAATAAACACCAATGCAGTTAGTCATTTTTAATAAGTCAATATATTATACTTCCAAGTTTTAAATCCTTTGGGATTTTTTCATAGCAATATTAAGCTAGTAAGATATCAAATAGTCAATGATCACGTTTTTGTTAAACAATGCACTTGGTCACTTTCTCCTGTATGACTACGATATATCCATTTAAGCATTATTCATCGCGATAACATACTCTCTACATTAGAAAAGAACAAATTCCGCCATAGACTATGAAATAAAGTGCAAAGAACTCGGTACAACATGACAGCCTTGCCAAATATATACAAAACAATATTATTTCAGCTTCCGTTAGCTAAAGTTTAATGCGAGGCAACTATTGAGTACCTATTTAAACTAACACGATATTATAATATATTTAATATTGCCATAGTCTAAGGATATTTATGTAATTGATAAAATGCCTAGATATAAATTTTTCCAATAAAATGGGAATTGAAGAATTTCACTGATTGCCAATTTTAAATGTATGTGTAGTCGATAGTTACTGTATATTATACACGTAAGATTTTTTGGCTAGAGCCGTTAAGTGTCTATCTTCATCCAGGATTAGTACGCAAGAGAGAGTATAAACACTATTTTCTTATTCTTTTTACTCTTATCCGCACCCAATGGTGCATGGGGTACTGCATTAAATTGATCATTGTTAAGCTGATTGTTTATTACATGAAGGTTATCGGTGATCAGTCTTACGGTTCAGGTACCAGACCAGAATAATATTGTAAAATTTTTTTTTCATTCTAATATTTATTTAATTCATATTACCATAGAATATTATCCGCCTCCGTAGTGTGATAGTCAGCATGCTTGGCTACCTTACTGGATGTCCCGGGTTTGATTCTAAGGGGGGGTCAAATAAATATAAGTGATTTTTCACTCTAATATTCATTCAATATTAACCTGGACTGAAGCGCAGGAGTGATCACCTTACCTTCATGTAAGAAACAATCATGATAACACTGCGTCAATACGGGATAGAAGAATGGTGTCTTTAGTGTAGGACTGAGCGCCTTGCCAATATGAGTACCGATCAACTTTGATGTAGTGCTCTATGCACCATTGGTTGCGAATAAGGGTCAGTAGTAGTGTATGAAAGATGTAAGGAATATCGGTATGTTGGTGACACATTGGTGACAAAAACATAGAATTGTAATAGATAAATTCACTTGAAGTTTAAATTATAATATTTTCATACTCTCCTGTATACTAAACCCGGATGGAGTTAGACATTTTACGGTTTGTGGCAAAGATTTGATTATTGATTTGTTATAAGAGCGAGGTTTAGATCCAAAACCATAGCTGTACATATATACCAAAACCATACCTGTATACATGAATATTTAAAATAAAAGGTAATAAAAAAAATTACCATTGATTATGATTGGTTTGGATGATTTTGCCCATCAACCAAATCTCGATCGGCATATAGAAAATATAGGAGGCATTGCTTATTCTGATTTAATGACAAACAATACTGCTGATAAAGACTAACTAACTAACTAACCATCACCGCCAATAGAGCGCCACACCACTCTGTCCTTGCAAACATTCTTCGCCTCTTCCACGTTCATGCATCTCCTCATACATACCCGCCGATTGTTACAACTCCTAACCTGACCACTTTCAAGTATTTGGCATACCTGATCGTGCCATGTTTTTCTCGGTCTTCCTCTGCTTCTTTTCCCACTAACATTCGCCTCATAAATTTGTTTTGCTGTTCTTTCCTCACTCATTCGTTCTACATGTCCAGACCATCTCAATACACCTTTCTTAATTTTATCGATAATGCTTATCTCAGCTTTGCATTCCTTTTTTATTTCACTATTCGTACATCTATCATACATCGTTTTGTCGCACATTCTTCTGGGAGATCGCATTTCAACTGCATTCAGTCTACTTTCATCCTTCTTTTGCCAACTCCATGTTTCACTTCCATAGTTGGAACCAGGACTCCGTTGTGCACTCCCAGTTTAGCTTCCGCTGATAGGTTTTTATTTGCTATAACTGATTTCAGTGCACCATTCACTTTGTTCCCAGCGTTCTGCTGATAAAGAATGAGTGAATATTGCCCATTATCCTTCATTTGCCTTAAAAATGTATAGGAATGATCATACTAAATTCTTGTGATGTTTTAATGTCTAGGTCACTATTTCTCTAATCTGTCAAATCAGTTAAGATTGAATTTTGCCCATTATCCTTTATTTGCCTTAAAAATGTATAGGAATGATCATACTAAATTCTTGCGATGTTTTAATGTCTAGGTCACTATTTCTCTAATCTGTCAAATCAGTTAGAAAAATATTTGTGGAGAGTTGTGATTTTGGATCTGTTCCTCGGAAATATTTATTATTATTTATTTTTACTATAATACTATCTATGTTAACGTAGAGAAAACTCCACTATTGTATGTAAATTTTTTATGTAAAATTTCGATGTTAAACGCCTTTATTATAAATACCTGATTTTGATTTTGACAAAATATTGTGTACTGAAAGCAATTTTTAAAAAAAACCAATTTTTTAAATGTGTCAAATGGGCAGAAAAATATTTGTATTTTTTATATGTTTGTTAACTAAGGATGGAAAGCGTATGACTGACATAAACACCATAAAGTTACGAATATCATTTTCATTAAAAAATCTGAATATTTTTTTGTACCCGGCAGTACATTTGCCGACTATACATATATCTTCTTCTTCAAACCCTTATCCGCACCCCAATGGTGCATAGGACACTGCATCATGTAAACGCAGTGTTATCTTGATCGTTAACCCATACATATATACCATAAAGTTATATATATATATATATATATATATATATATATATATATATATATATATATATATATATATATATATATATATATATATATATATATATATATATATATATATATATATATATATAAAATATCAAAGTTACAAATATCATTTTCATTAAAAAATGCAATTTTTTTTGAGCCGGCAAATGTACTGCCGAGCTACTCCTCTTTTGATGTTATGTTTGGTCTGATTATGTCATGTTTGGCCCTACAACAACCTGATTGAATGATGGTTTCTATTTTTTACACAACAATACCTAAGTAAGGTTTTAGCAAGTGATCCGCCATACTGACCAAACTAAAACACCTTTTATTTTACATTGAACTGAATATACCCAATGGTGTAATATGTGTGGACTGCAGAGCATTGGTTCAATATTATTATCGCTCATTTGGTGCAACAATGACGTAATTACACTTTTTAAAAAAAAATCTTATTTTTTCAAAATGTGCGGAACGATTATTTACATGGGGAGAAACATGGACAGATTTGATTTTGTGTTAAAATACTGCGAGATGGCGCGAGTTAAGTCATTGTAGAATTAAGTAAAATGGCGCCATTTCTATTGCTACAACATCTGAATGGTATCTCCTGTTAATATTTCTAAAAGTGTAACTACGCCATTGTTCCTCAAAATGAGCGATATATTAAATATGTTCTATTAAATAAGTCTTACTCACGCCTTAAGTCTTCAATACCTATTAAAACGATTGAAAAATGCAATGAAATGTATTAAAACTACTTTAAAGTGTATTAAAATTACATTTTTAATATAAATACTCTATGTATTAAAGTTATAAATTCATAAATATGTAGAATTATGCTTAAACTAATTATTATAAAGGTTTTCATTTATATTTGTTCGTTATTCAGTTTTTTTTTACTTTAAAGTAGGAATCGCTGACTAATAAATGTTATGCTGACCTTTTTTTAGCAATCGGTGTTATTCATGAACAGCCAAAATAACATTACTTAAATTGTGAACTGCTAAAATACCATCACTCAAATTATGAACTGGTAAAATAACATTACTCAAATTATGACTGGTAAAAAAAATAACATTACTCAAATTATGAACTGGTAAAATAACATTACTCAAATTATGAACTGGTAAAATAACATTACTCAAATTATGAACTGGTAAAATAACAATTCTTAAATTATGAACTGCTGAAATACCATTACTCAAATTATGAACTGCTAAAATAACATTACTCAAATTATGAACTGCTAAAATAACATTACTCAAATTATGAACTGGTAAAATACCAATTCTTAAATTATGAACTGCTAAAATACCATTACTCAAATTATGAACTCCTAAAATAACATTACTCAAATTATGAACTGGTAAAATACCAATTCTTAAATTATGAACTGCTAAAATACCATTACTCAAATTATGAACTTCTAAAATAACATTACTCAAATTATGAACTGGTAAAATAACATTACTCAAATAATGAACTGGTAAAACCTTTTATGTAAGTTTTGTCGTACAAATTTAGATTTGATATCTAAACGAACTCGGCTCTTAAGACTTTTTCAAGCTTTTAATCAAATATGTTTCTTATTCCTTTTAGTGCAAAATTTTACCTTATAAAGAAGATAAAATGTAATATCTTTTAATATTCTATACCAACCCGTTCCATGTAGATTTTTTATAAAATTTAAAAATATATTCCTCTTATAGTACCTATATTGTCAATGTGTGTGGTCCATTTTATAAAGTAAAAATGTAGGAAGCTTATTTGGGTGTAGGAAGCTCATTAATACCAACTCATACGCATACACAGTCCAGAGAGTAGTGAGACAACTCCAATACATCCGTACTATTACTGCCGTAATACATTAGTATTACGGCAAAGGCGCTTATCATTTTAGACTCAACTTTGTACTGTCATAGTTCATTAAATAGTGAAGCTCTTTTTAGATTTCTCCTCGTCTTATATTAGAATATAGTCGTTTTGTCACCAGAAAATAGCACTAGAATTAACCCTTTGAACCCTGAAGCGCTCATTGTACAAGTACCCTAACCCTGAGCTCCTGCGTTGACAAAAAAATTATATTTTACCAAAAATGAAATTTCAATCCAAAATGAATCAAAATTTAGTTCTCCCCCCTCACACTCATTATGATTTCGCAATAAGTCAAAAGTATCGTCTCGGTTTTTTCTACGCAGGCCGGTATTCTGGGCCGTAGGGTAATGAGGATAGACGTTGAAGCCGGTATTCCGGCTATTAGGGTATATGCGTTACTAAATAAAGCCGGTTAACCGGCCTCTAGGGTTCAAAGAGTTAAGAGCGGATAGATTCTAGAATTTTCAAGTTTAAAGTTGGCCATTCAATTACTAACTGTAACAAATAGTCTGTCAAAAAGAGTAGAAATAAATAAATCAGAACTTCAAACAATTTTAACGATGGCAACACCATATTATTTAACTCCATTTTGACAGACTTCAAACTTTGAATTCAAAGCAAACATCTTTTGCATTTATTTTGTCTTTGCTGTATAGCAACTAAGTTTTTGAATATTTTGTTGAATTTTGATGTGATATTTAGTAATTTATGGAAAATATAGATCTTTACAAACAATATTACCTAGTTATTTGATATATTTGTCAATTTGTATCTTTTCTTGTTCTGTCTTGTACATAGTTTGTGTGTGATGAAATAAATATTATTAAAATTACTTATTTTATTGTTTTATTTATTTTTTATTTACATAAAAAAAAAAACAGATTGAGATATTATAATGATTACTATGTCAGGATTGCCAAAACGATAAGTAAACTATGATTAATTCACTTTCAATTTACTTCTTTACAGCTTGCAGAAGGAGATCTTTGACATTTGTCTCATGAGTAGTCCGGTGTGTGAATAAATCTTCGCCTCTTCCACGATTATGCATTTCCTCTTATATACCCGCCTTTTATTCTGATTCCTGACCCGACCTTGTTTCAAGTATTTGAAATACTTGATCATGCTTTTTCTTTGGTCTTCCTCTGCTCCTATTTTCATCTACATTCGCCTCATAAATTTACCCTATATTTATTTATATCAGTATATCGATGGCCATGCTTTTGGCAATGTACACTAGAGTCGATATATCGATTCTGAGCCTCGTTTTACTGAGCGACAATTTACATATTCTTCTATCCATGTTCGCTCCCTAGGTGGAGCATATGGCCAACACGAGTCGTCTTCAAGTCACTCTGTCACGCGCCATCTCTTTGGCTTCATCCCAGGTCAGTCCGGCGTCTCGAAGTTCCGCTGAGTATAGTCGGTGAATGGTCGTCAGCGGCCTTCCGGAGCGTCGGAATCCTCGGGGTTGGAAGAAGAGACATGAGGGATTGATGCCCTCAGGTGGCATTCTAAGGACATGTCCCAACCATGTCCACCTTATTCTCTTCAGGACTTCCAGTATAAGGGGCTGTTGAGTTCTTCTCCTCACTTCGTCATTCCTGACGAAGTCATACCACTTTATACCCAGTATTCGCCTCAGGCATCTATTTTCAAAACTTGCTAGTTTCTTGCTTTGAGTTTTGGTGAGGTGCCACGACTCACATCCGTACAGCAACACTGTTAGGATGCAGGCGTTAAAGAGACGACACTTGGTTTTTGTCGAGTAAAGCAGTGAGTCCCAGACATTGCGCATTTTATTGAATATAGCTCCTGCCGTTCCGAGCCGTACATTCAGTTCCTTCTGGACACTACCATCCTCCACCATGAGTGTTCCAAGGTATCTGAAAGTGTCGACTCGAACGAGCGCTCGTCCCTCACAAGTAAGGTGTTGATCTCGGTCCAGACAGGCTGAGTTGCACATGACATTGGTCTTTTTGGCACATGACATTGGTCTTTATTTACATATAACGGTGGAATATATTTGACAGACGATGTAAGTGAAGAATCTCATGGTGAGAGACGTTATACCCATATCGACGGCCCCTACATAAAGTACTCCATCTGCAAATCCGTTACTTTACAAGATTAGAAGATTTTTTCCGACATTTTTTTTTTTATTAATTAATGGTTTTATCCGAAATTCTAAACTAGTATTATACATTGAAAAACATATAAAATAACATATTAAATCGTTTTAAAACTTTATGCCTTGTCAAAATTAAGTAGTTAGCGTTTTGGCAGTTCAGTTCATTTCAAAAATTCGATGTAGATAGCGTCTTATACGCCTGAAAACTAGGCGTAATTTATTTTATATATATTTTTTGTTTGTTTATATTTGTAGATAACGGTCAGTTGATAATATCTCAAAATTGACAAAAATGTAGTTAGAGCACTTTACGGAATGCACGTTGATATGGGAAAGGGAATAGATGAGGATTAGTAGGTAAGAAAAAGGAGAAGAACTTATAAAAATAAAATTAAAAAAAGGCATTAAAACAAGCTTCATTTCATAAAATATTTAATGTTTTCTCTTTTTACATTTGCTTAGTCGTTATTTTTCATTACATGTTTGTTTTAAGGAAGTTATGTATGTGATTCTGCAAAAAATGCATTTATAAACAATGGCAAAAAGGAATGCAATTATAAATGACGTGATTTAAACAATGTTTCTGTTAAGTTACTTCAGCATTTTTACACTTTTAGTCTTTTCAAGAGATTTGAGATTTGAGATTTGCTGCATGAAAAATATTACAATTCCATCTCTAGTACTTGTCGGTGGTTGACATATTATAATATTTTTAAATGCATTTTTTTCGTTAAAATGTCCTCCATTAAATTTATTATATGTTTTGTTTTACACGCATGTTATCTTCAAGTGGCTTTGCCATTAGAAGACTTAGATTTTGATAACATTCTCCCGTTTAATAATAATGGGTTGTTGAAAAACGTGTTTGCAAATTTTAAACAGAAACGGGTGAGTCAGATGTGTCATTTTTATAGTACATATATTGGGAATTGAGCCCAGAACCTCCAGCATGGTAGACAAATGCACTAACTGCTACACTATACAGGCTTTATTTCCCAAAAAATACTTTAATCTTTTCAAACTCTCTTCTTTTTTTAATTTTTCACATTAATTTGCATATTTTATTTATTGTTTCCACAATCATTTTGTGGTAAGACATGATGAAATTGTAAAAGAAAAATACTTGTTTTCTACAAGTAGAAAAACAAATGTTTTTCTTTTACAATTTCCATATTAATTATTTTCTCTGTTTCTTGTTATTCCACATATTTCAAAGTTAACAATTTTTTACAATTAGTTTTATAGCATATTGTAAATGATACAACATGGTATAAAATCAATACAATACACAATGTGGGATTATTTTGTTGATGTAAAAATAAATGCAAGTACATATAGTAAAATAAATAAAATAAACACTTAAATATATACATAAATAAATAGGGGAAATTTCGACAGAACCAAAAATGAATCAAATCAAGTTATCTTTACTGCTGGTAGACTTTTTCTAGGTTATTTTTCTTTGTATCATTAGCAAAAGAAATACGATAAGATACAAAAACTATATTATTTTTATGAAACTTGTCAGAGTGTTCCGTGCACATGTGGAGTGTTCCTGGATGGCCAGCTATCTGGTGACAATAGTCCAACTCCAGGAGTCAGTCCAGCATTTGTCAAAGAAATGGGCCACCCTGTATTCCCTTGTGGATCACAAGGAAATAAAATGTGCACCGACAGATGTCTTCATTTAGTAAGTATACTTTTTATTCAATATTGTTGTAAAGGGTGTTACACATCATTGATTTCATGAAGTGATCAGTCCTGTATTTCAGGTAGTAGTACAGAGTAATATAAAATGAATGCTTCTTCTTATTCTTCTTTGACATCTTTCTATATATTCTGGAGATCTGTCTGTGCTGTCGCCTGTTCGTCTTGGCATATTGAGTGCCAGCTATTTCTTTTTTTCGGGGGTCTGACTGGGGGTCTACGTTCTTTGGGGTCTCCTTGAAGGGTAATATGTGGAAGTCTGTCTTCTGACATTCTGTTAACATGCTCATTCCAGTATACCGGATATCAACGTTTCTTACCTTCCGGCTACAGATTACATTACAACAAAAATAATTCAATAATAATGATTGAGTTAACACTGCCCTGGTCTGACACAGTGCCCTTTGCAACCTCTGGGTATAGACAGAAAACTGAAAGTTAATATTATTTTTTACATCTTTAGGTGATTCAACACATGCCAACTGCGGGTCCTCTCATATGCTCCTCCATCAACAGAGACTGCTTCCGCGAGAAGGCGACTCTCTTCATCAGGAATTGCGACAGCTCTTGGAGGTCGACTGGATTCACAGCTGGAAAAGAATTCTGCTGTTCAGATGGCGTCGATGTTAAATGTCCTACATCGATACCATTTCTGCACCATCAGCCGCGAAGTATTATTGCCGGTAAGGACCTATTCCAGTCTATACAATTAAAAAATATATTATCTCATTCAAACTCTGGATTTTACCCCTGAGATATATGAGCTGTCTCAACAGAGACTAGTCACAAATTTAGAGTTGTGATGTTACTCTCGCAAATGAGCAATATGGTTTGAAAACTTTTCTTCTTTTTTGGATATTTCCTCTTTTTCTCGATTCCTTTCTTATTCTTTATTATTTCCTTCCCTGATCATCATGAACAACAACTTAAAAACAAATTATGACCATTTTCACTAGACTAACTTAGGTTTGCTAAACTTCCTGACTGCTTAAAATGTTTAAAATTGAAAATAATTATTTTTTTACAGATTTACTGGGTTCTTCATCAACCAATCGCCGATCGATTCCGGAATTCCTTCTCGATATAGCGGACTCTGCGGCTGACCTAGCCACAGATGTATTAGGGGCCAAGAAATGAGCAAGAAGTCTTATTATTAATTATTTATACCAGCTTGGGCATTCTTCTAATAAACCCACTTTATTTATTTAAAATTTGTAAATAGATGTTAAACTCATTTTTGAATAAATGTATTTTTACAGCGATTTCTATATATTTACTGTCCTTAAATTAATATCCCGTGTTGCATTGTTTTGTGGTCCCATTATAAGTGAAATGGACATGAGTCAGAGCTTCTGGATTCACCACAATTTTATACCTAGTTTAATAATGAACCCCTTAGCATTTAATAAAATAGTATGCAAATGAAATATTTACGTATTTAATAAAAAACAAAATTATTATTATTATTTTTATTTTTAATACCTAATATTTCAATTTAACTCTTACCACTCTGTAGGCCAGACATTCTGGCCCATATGGTTCTAGTAGGCAGCTCCGTGGGCCACAATGTCTGGCCCGGCGCAGGTATAACTTTAATCACTGATTTCTCTATCACCCAAGTATATACTACCAAAAAAAATTCAGATAAATACAGTCAATCTTAATTAACATGGTCATACGAATTGCCAGACAGAGTGTCCCAAAATTAGGGAACAAAAATATTTATTTTAATGGTAGAAAAACCTCGCATTTTTTTATCAGAAAAAATGGTCATAGTGGAAAGGGTTTTTACTATTTTCTTTATGCTAGAGGTTCATTATTAAACAAATCACTCTAAGCATTACACTATAACAATGTAATGGTCAGAGTGTTTGACTACTATGTGTGAGGTGCTGGGTTCGATTCCTAGGGGGGTCAAAATAGATATAGATGATTTTTCACTGTGGACAGACTTGATTCTTAATTGCGGAGGTCCACACCAAAATGTTACATTTCCATTATAAACGATTTTAACCCCTTACTGCATGATTTTTTTAAAACTTGTAAAAAAAAATATATGATGTGTAAATTATGAAAAAAAAAGACACGTATTTTTTTGATTTTCAAAAAAAATATTTTTACCTATATAAAATACAAAAAATTATTTTGGTCCAAATCTGGCACGCCATGCAGTTGTAGTAAAAAAAATACTGGAGTACATGACATGGCTTGGAATTGAAAACCGCTATTCTTCATGAAAATTTGTACAGCAATTCCTGTCTTTATTCAGACATAAGTTTATTTTGCATTTTTTGCAGATGACAAAGAAAGAATCAGCCTAAAAAATTTGGCCGATTAGGAGATTTTGACCCTCTTTACGAAAGTAAAGAGGGTCAAAATCTGGAGAATCTGGAGTTGCCATTACAGAGTTGTCGGCAAAATGCAGACATTTTTTTGATTTCCTCTCACCTATTGCACGTCATGGTTTCGGAAATTAATGGGTTACCTAGATCAGGATTCTAATAATGACGTATAGAGGGTAACTGTACTATAGACATCATCATATTCCGATGAATTGTTCTATATCATTTTTCGACAATACGATTGAAATGTCTGGTCTTTGGTTTGTCGAGTACAACCGTGATTCCAAAACTATCATTCCAAGATGTCGTCTTCAAAAAAATATTTAAAAAATTGAAAAGGAGAATCTATATCGTCAAAGTCATTTGGAAACTCTAGATCTTCCGAAAATGCAATATCATCTGGTGATTTACGCATATTTCGACTTCCCTACACAAACTTCTTGGTAGCAGAAGTTGAAGGAGCTTCTTGGACTTCGTTTTCTTCATCAGAACTGCTCTCATCGCTTTCTAGAATAATTACATTTTTGGGTGTACTCATTTGGGGGTAATCCTCATTATCTGACACATCATCCTTGCTGTAAAAACCGTTCTTTGGTATTTCTCTTGCATATTTTGTAGTGTTGTAGAAATTACGAGCGTCCATATTTAAATAATAATTAAAATCGATAAAAATACACTTAACTTGGTTATTGGCATTATATAACTTATTTGACCGTATGTGCATTTTTTTTTTGACTAGCTGCATGATGGACCATATATGGACCAAAAACATTTTACACAATATTATCCATAATTTTATATAAAAGTGATTATTTTATTACTTAGCCGATGAAAATAATATTACACCAGTGTAATATAATTTTGATAGCGCTTTACAAACAAAAAACTTAAAAAAAAACACTTTTGAATATCACGTTTGTGCAGAAAATCATAAACCGACAGTTGGAAACAGTCGAACGCACATCTAGTACAATCAGATACATCTAGCAAGAAGTTTGACAACTAGTAATGCAGATTATAGATAAAACTTAAGTATTATTGCCAGAAACAAGAAATATTTGATTATTTTGTTGTTTTTTATGGCGAAAGATTATTTTGGATCATATATGAGCCAGTATGCGGTAAGGGGTTAAGTAATCATGAATTCTAGCTTGTACAATTGTTACGTTTTGGTGCGATTTAATGATTTCATATTGGTTTAACACAGGATTGGTCACGTTTTGTCGCAACTTCAATTAAGATTTCGATAGAATACAGTAAACAGAACAGATTTGCATTTAAAGGAATTGCATTTGAATTTTTTGTGCAATATTGGAAATGTAAATTTTTGTTGAGGACCTCCACAATTATTCAAGCACATATCGCTTACTCCTTTCAAGACCGTCATAAATAAAAGTTGTTAATTTTCAGTTATGCATGTTTTCGGAATGTCCAGAAAATGTACTATATCCCAGCAAAAGAGTCATATTTTTAACTTAATATTTACCTGCTACAGGGCGGAAAGTGTTGTTTTTGCATTTCGAAGAAAAGGTATTGTTTAATTATTGTTTTAAAAATACTAAATATTTTTCAAGTGAAGAAAAAACCTTCAGGTTTTACCAAAAAAGATCTGTTGCACAGTAAAAAGTTAAATACGTGGCTTGATATTTATTTTTAATACATTTTAAACTTTAAAAACGATCTCCTGAAAAATCAAGTTTTTTGATTTATGACGTTCTTGAAAGAGTGAGCGATATCAGTTCTATGAGGCTTTTCGACTGTCCAAACTTAAAACACATTAAGGGACATTTTTTATAGTACGTTTTTTTTTAATTTTTGACTAAGTAGAATCTACTTAGTCCAAAAATGCAAAAAAACGTACTACAAAAAATGTCCTTTACTGTGTTTTGAGTTTGGACAGCCGTGTTGACTTCTACTACCATCACGCCGTTTCCCCGCAGGGGTAGGCAGAGAGGATGGAACGCCACACTTTTCTGTCCTGACATACACTCCTCGCCTCCTTCACATCCATACATCTAGTCATACATGCCCTCCGATTACGCAGACTTTTGACACCGCCAGATTTTAGGTTCTGATTGATCTGATCGTGCCAAGTCTTTTTCGGTCGTCCACGTTCTGTTTTCCCTCTCACATTCGCCACATATATTTTCTTAGTCATTCTCTCGCTATCCATTCGCTCCACATGTCCATACCACCGCAAAGAACTCTTCCTAATCTTTTCAATTATTCCATGTTCAGCCATACATTCATTTCTTATATCGTCGTTTTTAATCTTATAAAACTCGCAATCAGCGTTAGTTTTTTTAAGGGGCCATCGCAACGCAGTATTTCCACAGATATCTAAAAAAAATTACAAGTATTTGGACACGCGATATTTTCCCCACTTTGCGTAGGTACCTACCGCGTGTTCGGGGGGGAGGGTGTTGCCAGATAGCGGATAGGAGATGGGCACATGGGCACATGGGCAGTGAAGTCGGTGAGAATGTAGAATGTAGATGCGCGCGCCACCTGACCCCGATTCCCGCGCTCTCTGCCGTCACAAATCTCTATAGGACTCTTTTCACACAATGTAACGACGCGATGGCGCGGGACAACAAGGGCTACAAATAGATAATACATTATTTCAAATTATTCATAATTTATTATTTTAAAAATCTGTAAAGTTTATTTTTACACACACGCGTTTTGACACTTAAGGTGGAGACTGACCAGAGCATTTCGTCGTAACGTAACACGTTACAGTCAGTACAGCGAGCCGAGCGCTTCATCCATAGTTTCGGATGCTCGCTGATGCTCGTCGCGAGCGATGTTACGACGTTATGTTACGACGAAATGTGGAGGTCAGTCTCCACCTTTAGATTAGATGTAAGTTTTGTCTGGTTCACAATATGTTCAGGTTCTCTGCGCCCTATGTACCCATACTATCTCAATACCTAGAGGAAAGCATCTATCGTTGAATTCTGTTACACCCAGACTTCATTTCTTTATTTTGTCAGCAGATGTAATATTCTTATAAAGTGTGAAACTCGTAAGTTGATTGCTGGAACGTATACCTAAGTACAGAGTTCCCGGTCAGATCACCGGGACAACTGACACCTTAGCGCTTCCCACGAGTAGAACAAACTCAAAAGAAGGTTCCTATATTTGTGTCGCCTACTTTCAAAAGTCGCCAGATCCAATTTTATAAGATTTTAAAATAAATACTCTATGGGAATGCCAATTGTAGGTTTTATAGTTAAAAATGTTTACATACTTGAAAACCCTGCCAAAAATACTTAAAAACAGCGTTGTATTTCAAATTCCGCTTTATTCATAGAACTTGCCTTCTGACTCATATCGGCGAATCAGAGAGCGGGATAGGTCAAAAATTAAGATGACGTCATTATCGCTTTGTGTCTCGTGTTATTTTTAAATACTGAAAAAAAATGGGATAATTCTCTATTTCATAACATTATTTCTAAAGATTGACAATCTTTGCAACAAAAACGTTACCCGGAGAATTTCGCATTTTTTATTTATATATATATTTAACCTTTAAGTTTTGTACTGACATTTATTGATGGACCTGAATTTTATACAATAAAATAACAATACAATTTTTCCACTTATTTGCGGAAAAAACTATATACTTAACTAACTAACTAACTAACTAACCATCACGCCGCTTCCCCGCAGGGGTAGGCAGGGAGAATAGAGCGCCACACCACTCTGTCCTTGCAAACATTCTTCGCCTCTTCCACGTTCATGCATCTCCTCATACATACCCGCCGATTGTTACGACTCCTAACCTGACCACTTTCAAGTATTTGGCATACCTGATCGTGCCATGTTTTTCTCGGTCTTCCTCTGCTTCTTTTCCCGCTAACATTCGCCTCATAAATTTGTTTTACCGTTCTTTCCTCACTCATTCGTTCTACACGTCCAAACCATCTCAACACACCTTTCTTAATTTTATCGATAATGCTTATCTCAGCTTTGCATTCCTTCCTTCCTTATTTCACTACTTAAGTAGTTGTTATTGAATTATACAAATATATTTCGAGTTCAGACTTTTCGCGGAGTGTGGCATAATTCGGTTCGCCGCGGCAGCACGCAGCGCCAGGGTTATCAACCCTGCGAGGCATGAGCAGCTTTCTAATTCTACCAACACGCATCCTTGCCCACCGCCGAGAGAGAAATGCCTTTCTCCGCTCCATTCTGCGCTCCTCGTCCCTCCCATCCCGAGTCCCATTGTTGCGGCTGCCTGGATGTATCCTGCGTGTTTCTACTAATAGTCTTTCCATAGCATTCCCAGCTTGTGACCTGCCCGAGATCTCACTGTGGGCAAGCCATCGCCATTTACAAGTATTTTGGATGTTTCAAAACTTCAAACTGTGTTTTTTTACACCTTAAAACCCAATGTACGATAAATAGCAACTTGATTTTCACTTTTTTTTTTTTAAAAGAGAAATATTTGTGTTTTTATTATAAAAACTAAACTAACTGACCATCACGCCGTTTCACCGCAGGAGTAGGCAGAGGGAATAGAACGCCACACCGCTCTGTCTTTGCAAACATTCTTCGCCTCTTCCACGTTCATGCATCTCCTCATACATACCCGCCGATTTTTACGACTCCTAACCTGACCACTTTCAAGTATTTGGCATACCTGATAGTGCCATGTTTTTCTCGGTCTTCCTCTGCTCCTTTTTCCAATTACATTCGCCTCATAACTTTGTTTTGCCGTTCTTTCCTCACTCATTCGTTCCACATGTCCAAACCATCTCAACACACCTCTCTTAATTTTATCGATAATGCTTATCTCAGCTTTGCATTCCTTCCTTATTTCACTATTCGCACATCTATCATACATCATTTTGTCGCACATTCTTCTGAGAGATCGCATTTCGACTGCATTCAGTCTACTTTCATCCTTCTTTTGCCAACTCCATGTTTCACTTCCATACATTAGAGTTGGAACCAGGACTCCGTTGTGCACTGCCAGTTTAGCTTCCGCTGTCAAAACTTCGAACTGTCTTTTTTTACACCTTAAAGCCCAATGTGCCATAAATGGCAAATTGATTTTCAGAAATCAGCACAAAATGGTGTTTTAAGCAAACAATGTAATTACGTTAAATTTTACCTGGGTTTTAAGAACATTAAGTTGCGATTTATCGTATATTGGGCCTTAAGCCAGATCTCTTTTAAAAAGGTTTCTCTTATATCCACGTTCGACTGTATTACCTAAATATTATGATGATATTGTCTTTTGGTTTCACTTATAGCAAATAAAACCCTATCGGTAAAAGCTAAACTGGCACTGCACAGTGGGGTCCTGGTTCCAACCATAATGTATGAAAGTGAAGCATGGAGAAACAAATGCACTCGTATGTAACGTAGGTACTCGAAATGCATTCTCTCAGTGCAGCAAAACATTGTATGATAGATCTTCGAATGGTGATATAAGGAATGGTGTAATGCAGAAATAAGTTTTTTTAATAAATTTTATGTATTAATTTAATTTATTTATCAAATATTGTGACACATGTTTGATGGTGATGTAAGGAAAGAATGCAAGGCTGAGTTAAGCTTTATCAATAAAAAATAGAAAGGTGTGTTGAGATGGTTTGGGCACGTGAATCGAACGAGAGAAGAAAGGATGGTTTTACAAATTTATGAGGCGAAGGTGGTTGGTGATAGAAACAAAGGAAAACCGAAGAAAACTTGGTACGATCAAGTATTTCAAACACCTGAAAGTGGTCAGGTCAGGCGTCGGAATAATCGGCGTGTGTGTATGAGAAGATGTATGAATATGGAAAAGGCGATGATTGTATACAAAGACATATTAATGTGGCGTTCTATTCTCTCTGTCTACCCCTGCGGGGAAGCGGGCGTGATGTTAGTTAGTATTTCAAATATTGTCAAAAATGGTATCTACGCTGACATCTTCATTTAGAAAATCTAATAACCCAGAATTAGTAAACAAAGATTTGTGCACACTTAAAATATTGTGAATTTGTAATTAGTTATCGACGAATTGAGAAAAGAGTTAGATCATTTAAATATCCGATAGAAAGTAGAAATAATGAAGAAGAAAAAAGCAGTAAAAGGTGAAATATTTTCACGGATCCGACGTTTGTCCCATATTTTTTCTTTCTCACTAAGTAGTTACTCCGAGCGGCATTCTTCGATGTACGGAGTACCTTTTTATGAATCTCGACCGTAACTGTCCCGTATAAAAAGGACAAATCAAGTAGCTCTCGGGTACTTGAAACTCAGCTCATTGCGCTCTTTTATTGAGTGTGAATAGCCACAGAATGAGAAAAAAACGTAATGACGGATAGTTGCGGACAGGGGCGCACTCCAATCTTTATTTTAAATTATTATTATTTTTTAGTACACGATTTCTTAATTTCCTTACTGATTTCATTTGTGAATGTAGTTGAACCAGGATATGAGTGCACTAGGTCGGTACCTAGTGCACTGTTCCGGTGAACATTTTTCTCTTATAAGGAGGTCTCTTTGTATCTAAACCCACCATCCACCCGCAGCGGTTAACCTTTCACCGCATGACTTTTTTGCATGACTGCACGACTGCATTGACAGTTCGACTTTGAGAGACAAGTGAAGTTATTATTTTGGAGTTCATAGCGCGTCTTTTGGCTAAATTATGAACTATATACGTGAGTTATGAATGAATCTAATCAGTAACAACGAAGAATAGTTGCTTACATTTTTAAAGAACGTTTTAACACTAACTTTTGGGTATGTAACAAATTTGATACACTATGCAGTGAAGGGTTAAGTCCTGGGGGATTCATTGCCAGCTGCGCATAGAGGAATAATTTTAATTCATACTTAAAGAAAAAAAACTCGTTGCAGATTAATGAGAGGGAGAAGGAAGTATGGACAAAGGCCGACACTTCGTACCAATCCCTCGGGATCCCTATATCTATTAAAAAAGAATAAAAAAACAGTATTTAAAAAACTTATGAACAAGGAAAATGACTTAAAGCTAAAGTAACACAAAGACAAATAAAGAGGGACCTTAAAGGTTTACTCTCAAATATACAAATCACTAAGTGACTAGCTGCGCGAGGAGCCACACGTGTCTCGCGAGGAGAGCCCTTTTTTTTTAAGAATATATATTGCTTTGTTTTTTAATGAATAAGTATATATAATTAATTTTTTTATAATTTTATCTTTTTATTTCTCACCTTTCAATAACTCATTTTTTCAAATCCAAATATTTTATGGAGGAAAAATTGTTTTTTTGTGGAGGAAAAACTATTTTTTTTTTTGAGAAAAAAATGTTTTTTTTTTGTGGATGAAAAACTGTTTTTTTGTGGAGGAAAAACTGTTTTTTTGTGGAGGAAAAACTGTGTTTTTTTTGTGGAGGAAAAACTGTTTTTTTAGGAAAAACTTTTTTTATGTTTTGGAAAAACTGTTTTATTTGTGGAGGAAAACTATGTTTTTTTGTGGAGGAAAAACAGTTTTTTTTAGGAAAAACAGTTTTTTAGGAAAAACTTTTTTTATGTTTTGGAAACACTGTTTTATTTGTGGAGGAAAAACTGTGTTTTTTTTGTGGAGGAAAAACTGTTTTTTTTTTTTAGGAAAAACTTTTTTTTATGTTTTGGAAAAACTGTTTTATTTGTGGAGGAAAAACTGTGTTTTTTTTGTGGAGAAAAAACTGTTTTTTTTTTCAATACAAAAAAGGTATTTAAAATTTTATCAAAAAATAAATTACGTCAAATATTACCTGGGTGTAAAAAAAAAGTGGCAATTTATCGTATGTTTGGCCTTAAATCACTAGCAGAAAAGGACCTTAATTGAAAAACAATAATATTTTTTTTTAATAATGAAGCATTTTTTAATTCGTTGCACAAATACACCCCTGTTTTAAGTTCTGGAAAGCAACGGTGAAGTTAAAAATTCAAGGAAGCAACAAAGGAAATTGAACCTTTTGTTACGGCACTATCCCTGAAGATGTACAGCGCATGTACGAGAGAGAGAACACACAATATTAATACTTGTTCTCACTAATAATGCAATTTTACTGCATTTTAATGAAGTCAGTGACGCGGCGAAACAACCCGAGCAAGCCAACCAACAAGACACATCGCTGATGTACAATCTTCGAATGGTGATACGAGGAAAGAACGCAAGCCTGAGATATGCATTATCGATAAAATAAAGCAAGGTGTGTTGAGACGGTTTGGGCATGTCAATCAAATGAGTTAAGAAAGAACAGTAAAACAGATTTATGAGGCGAATGTTGAAAGAGAGAGTATCTCAAAAGAAAATCAACGTTCTATTACGGATCACTTTCACGAGTTGTGATTTTTTTCTCTCCACACAAACCTAACACACGATGGAAAAAACAACCCTAACTCACAACCTAGCACAAAAGTTTAACCACGACATAAAAAGACAACACCCTTAAGAGATGCCTTTGATCAAACACCATAGTGTTATTGTTATTTATAGATTTGGCGTTAAATTTGTAGAACTAGGTACATTTAAACTTATATATAATAATAAACCCTTACCGCACCCCAATGGTGCATAGGGCACTGCTTCATATAAACGCAGTGTTATCTCGATCATTTACACATGAAGGAAAGGTTATCAGCCCTCCGCTCCGGTAATATTGAATAAATATTACAGTGAAAAAATCACTTATATTTATTTGACCCCCCCTGGGAATCGAACCCGGGACCTCCAGAACAGTAGCCAAGCGTGCTGACCATTACACCACGGAGGTGGACGATTAAACTTATGGACGGTGAAACTTATATATTCAATGTTAAAATCAAACACTGATTTTTAAAATCTACTAAATACACCCCTGTTTTAAGTTCTGGAAAGCAACGGTGAAGTTAAAAATTCAAGGAAGCAACAAAGGAAATTGAACCTTTTGTTACGGCACTATCCCTGAAGATGTACAGCGCATGTACGAGAGAGAGAACACACAATATTAATACTTGTTCCCACTAATAATGCAATTTTACTGCATTTTAATGAAGTCAGTGACGCGGCGAAACAACCCGAGCAATCCAACCAACAAGACACATCGCTGATGTACAATCTTCGAATGAAGATACGAGGAAAGAACGCAAGGCTGAGATATGCATTATCGATAAAATAAAGAAAGGTGTGTTTAGACGGTTTGGGCATGTCAATCGAATGAGTTAACAAAGAACAGTAAAACAGATTTATGAGGCGAATTTTGTCGATAATAAAAACAAAGGAAGACCGAGAAATACTCGGCATGGTCAAGTATTCCAGATACTTGGACGTGGTCAGATCAGGAGTCGAAATAATCGTCGGGGATGTATGAGGAGATGCAAAAAGAAGGTAGAATATGTGAAGATTGTTTGCAAAGACAGATAGGTGTGGCGTTCTATCCTCTCTGCCACTTTTCTCTTCTGCCACCACTATTTCTTAATACATCGGGATGCAACTTTATGTTGTTTCACATTTTCAATAAATTTCGCAACTTAGTTTTTTTTTATGTTTTGCAAGAGCAGATCTGTCAGGAAGCCTAGATGCTTCTGTATCAGATCTGGGCATGCGGTGGAACAGCTTTCAATATGTTTCAATAATCTATTATGACACGTGTTTCGATGCATTCCATATCATTTTCAAATACGGTGATTAAAAATGATGCGGAATGCATCAAAACACGTGTCACAATGGATTTTAAAAATAAATAACTCTCATAAATACGTGTTCATTTGCTAGATCTACACTAAATATATTGTACTTATCTTTGTGTTTCTGTGGTCAAATATAATTGTCTTGTTTAATTAATATTCTTTTGATGTTTTGTTTCACATATGTTGCTGTTGTAACCTCAAAAAATAAAAAAATAAAAAATAACAAAAAGTGGTAAATACCAGTGGTTAACCACTTTAAAGTGGATAGATATTACTACAAAATGACTGCCGAATCAATTGATGATAAAAGAATAGACAGTGTCTAATATGTTTGCTTATAATTTTATATTGATTTTGCTTGATAGTATTAGATACCATTTTTACTGTTAAATGTATGTAAAGTGATCACTTAACCAACCTATGACAGGTCATCGCCCTGTAAATACCCAGTCTTCCAAACTCTTCTTCATCTATGTTAAGATATCAAAATAACTCCTATGTGGAGAAACCCTGATTTGTACACCCAATTGAAAATTCGTATTATTTTTTGACATCTCATCAAAGATGAAGAAGAATATGGAAGTCTGGGCATTTACGAGGCTGACGACCGTCATAGGCTGGTTTAAGTGATCACTTTACACACGTGTAATATTCACCAATTCTACCCATTATTGACAACCACACTACTCAAATTCTAGGAAGTTCTATATATATATATGAACCAATTTTGAAACATTATTCTTGAATCACTAGAACTTCACTAGAGACATCTTTTGTGAATTGTTTTATCTTTTATTTTTAGTTTTATATGCTTTTAAATACTTTTATCTGATTAAATTTTTAAAAAAATGTTAGAAGAGATATAATTTATAGACACTAATAAAGAAACGAAAGCTAAAGAACTTTAACTATTTTATGAGGAAGGGAGAAATAAAAAATAATACGGTATTATATTACAAGTCAAAGTGGATAATAAACTGTGCATAGGAAGAAGGCGTATATCCTGGCTTGCCTACTTGAGAGAGTGGTTTCACTGTAGTACTATTAAAAGTGGCTACAGAGTAAGAATTAATTGCCTTATGGAGCAGTAGAGATAGCAGAATATTAATTAATTATAATCTGTTAATAAACAGACGTTCATCTGATCTTCGTTGCCTTTTTTCTTCACGACATGAAGTGATTTACCCATTTCTATCTGAAATAACAAATAGACATCTGTTATTATTATTATTATATAAGAGTTACAACGACTTTTCAGGAACGTACCTCTTCCGTAAAGCAAGTTACCAGTATGGATGTAGGTATTTTGTAAACCATGCAAGATATTATTTTAATCTAGTCAAAAATAATTACAAAAAAACTAGAAATGTCCAAAATGAGCGTTAAAATTGTAGCAATTTGTCAATTGGCGCCGGGGTAACGTCAGATTTCCCGCTCTCGCGCGCTCGATGTTGCCAGTCGGTAGTAATCTTGGCTCGCCTACATTACGAGCCCCATAGCGCTGTGTTGCAATGCCTTCCCACGGACAGACCGAGTAGGCACTCCTTAAACAATATTCTAATCCGGGCATTTTTTACAACCACTTTTTTATATATAAGGCGGTAATTAACTCAAAATCCATTGGATTTATCAACTGAAAATAATTATTAATTTATTATTAGATTAAAACCAATATTTTTAGCTTTTCCACTTTTTTATTTGACCAGCGACCGGGTTTCGTCGTTACCGACATCATCAGACTGGTGATTGACCAGTCTGATGATGTCGGTAACGACGAAACCCGGTCGCTGGTCAAATAAAAAAGTGGAAAAGCTAAAAATATTGGTTTTAATCTAATAATAAATTAAAAATGCAATTCCATCACGAAGTGTCAGTGGATAATATAAATCTATTGAAAATAATTAGGCAAATTCATACTTTGATAACTCTATTGTAATGCTTTCCAAATATGTGGATAAAAAAGCGCGTGCAATACCGTACATGTGATAGAAGTAGAACTTTTTAACAATTAAAGAATAAGAGAGATTATAGTGTAAGACAGAGAAAGTGAGAGTATCTCAAAAGAAAATCAACGTTCTATTACGGATCACTTTCACGAGTTGTGATTTTTTTTCTCTCCACACAAACCTAACACACGATGGAAAAAACAACCCTAACTCACAACCTAGCACAAAATTCTAACCACGACATAAAAAGACAACACCCTTAAGAGATGCCTTTGATCAAACACAATAGTGCTATTGTTATTTATAGATTTGGCGTTAAATTTGTAGAACTAGGTACATTTAAACTTATATATAATAATAAACCCTTACCGCATCCCAATGGTGCATAGGGCACTGCTTCATATAAACGCAGTGTTATCTCGATCATTTACACATGAAGGAAAGGTTATCAGCCCTCCGCTCCGGTAATATTGAATAAATATTACAGTGAAAAAATCACTTATATTTATTTGACCCCCCCTGGGAATCGAACCCGGGACCTCCAGAACAGTAGCCAAGCGTGCTGACCATTACACTACGGAGGTGGACGATTAAACTTATGGACGGTGAAACTTATATATTCAATGTTAAAATCAAACACTGATTTTTAAAATCTACTAAATTGTATTTTATTGTTAAAAACACATAAAAATAAAATTTGAGACAATTTTTTCGTCTTGTTATGGCATTTTCAAACGAATGTGAAGATTAAGTGGACTAGTAACTAACTATTACTTAAGTAACTAGAATTGTATGGCTATAGGTCTTTATATAGCTATATAATTCTACAATAGTTACTTAAGTAATAGTTAGTTGCGCGATTGTTGCTAAAACATCAATATTTAAAAAAATAATACTTGAAGTTCCGAGACCGACTCCCAAAGAGGTTTATTAAACAAATTACAACTTATGAAAGTTCGGGTTATTTTATCTTCTTAACGTGAAAATAACCTTACACGCCTTTTTATAACTTTCCAATTTCTGCGAACAAAGTAAAATAAAATAAGCGATTTAAAGTCTTGTTTTGGCTTTAAGGGCTTCTCGCTCATCGATGGCCTCTTCCAATCCCACTCCCCCGCGCTGTGCGCTTGTAAGGAGCAGGATACTAACCCCGCCTTATAAGGGTAGGCAGATAACTGTCTTTATATACCAACTGCCGGTAGATACATCTCTCACTCCTTTCAACAACGTCATATTTAAAAAAACTTGATTTTTCAGGACATCGTTTTTAAAGTTTAAAAATATAATACAATGCATTAAAAATAAATATCAAGCCACTTATTGAACTTGTTTACTGTGCAACAGATCTTTTTAGATAAAACCTGTTTTTTCTCCATTTGAAAAATATTAAGTAAAGTAAAGTAAGTACCTTTTCTTTAAAATGCAAAAACAAAATTTTCTGCCCTGTAGCGGGTAAATATTAAGTTAAAAATATTCCACTTTTGCTGGGATATAGTACATTTTCTGGGCATTCCGAAAACACGCACAACTGAAAATTTACGATTTTTGATATATGACGTTGTTGAAAGGAGTGAGCGATACGTTAATTTTTACTGACTGAATTGATAATTGAAATTGAAATAGATTTTTTTTTAAATCATGTTTTTGTTTACTAAAGTAATTGAAACGAATTGTAGGGAATGTTTATTTAAACAGGGTAAGGAGTAATGAGGTATGCAACTAGTTTTAACGACCTGATAGTGGAATAAGTAAAGCCCGAAGTGAAGGTAGGTAGGTGGTAGGTGGTAGGTAGGTGGAAGGTAGGTAGAGTGAGGAAAGAATAGGAGAGTGGGAGGACGTGGATGGTTGAACTAACGGTGGTGGAGTTTCGAAATATCGCGGTGCGAGTTAAATGGCCCGACCTGGACTCTGCGCACAGAGCTGAATGAGGATTTTAACATTTTCCATTTCTCAAATTCTCTTTTGATGACATGTCAAAAAATAACATGAAAATAAAGTTCCTAGAATTTGAGTAGTGTGGTTGTCAATAATGGGTAGAATTGGTGAATATTACACGTGTGTAAAGTGATCACTTAAACCAGCCTATGACGGTCGTCAGCCCCGTAAATGCCCAGACATCCATATTCTTTTTCATCTTTGATGAGATGTCAAAAATAATATGAAAATAACTCCTGTAATTGGAGATAATCCAGATTTTGTGAACAAGTATTTGGACACACTCAAAATGTTGTAAATCTCCTTATCATTCATCGTTCTACGATAGTAATCTAAGGATAGTGTTATATATTACTTACTTCAGCCATCTTCTTATGTCCAGTATTGAACAAATGGCTTCCATTTGGACTTCCACAGTTGTCGAATGGACGGTACAGACCCGCTACTTTTTAAATGTCATTGGACCATCTTGTCTGGGGCCTACCCATGCTCCTGTGTCCTGGTCTAGGCCTCCAGTCAAGCACCTCATTCGTCCATCTATCCTCAGACATATGTGCTACACGACCTGCCCAGTTCCACTCCTATTTATTTTATTTAAACTTCATGTACAGAAAATAAATAAGTACATTGGCGGGCTAAACATCGAGACAAAAACAGACTATGATATTAATCAAAACGTTTGATACCAAATACAGCTGTTTGCAATCAGAGGGTAGATAGTAATTGAACATTAGAAAAAACATAAATTACTAATTAACATATAAAAAAAAAACATAAATTACAAAATATGATTATAAGGAGGACAAAGGATAAAGGGAGTTTAAGGAAGGAGGTAGAGGGAAAAACTAAGGGAGGAGGTTTGATGGACAATTAGGATTCTAATGATAAATAGTAATGTCTCAGACGTTTCTTAAAAGTTATTAGAGAAGGTGCATTTTTGCTTGTTTCACAATTCTTTGACCCAGATCTACCTACTACCTTGGTTTTTTCCTTACCAAAGAGTAAACAATGCTTTTCAAATACAAAATAGAACTTCTATATCGTAGTCATACAGGAGAAAGTGACCAAGTGTATTGTTTTAGAAAAACGTGATCATTGACTATTTGATATATTACTAGCCTAATATTGCCCTGAAAAAATCCTAAAGGATTTTAAACTTGGAAGTATAATATATTGACTTGTTAAAAATGACTAACTGCATTAGTGTTTATTTTCTTGCCAAGCAATAGTGACTTAAATGGCCCTCCTGAATATTTTACGTTTTGGTAGTTGGTCACCTTCTCCTGTACGACTACGATATTTGCCATTAATCCTTATTTTATACCTCTCTTGTTTATTCGTGTTTTTTTTAAAAAAAATCTACAATCGAAGCCTTGCTCCGTCTCTGTCCAAACTATCCAACTATCACATGTTACAAAGGAAGCCCTCTCCTTCGCCCCCCCCCTTCCCCCCGCCCGGGGAGGCCGCGGAGAGCGGACAACCGTTAACCAAAAAACTAATAAAAAGTAGGTACTCTCTAACGCCAGCGGATAGTGGATGAGATGGGATGCTTGTGGCTTGCGCAACGCCTCGACCGCCCGCGCCACATTCGGCTGCAAGCGTCGCCACACGTGGAGCTCCAATGCGCCATTCTATCAAACCTCTCCACGTGTACCGCCTTAACAGTGGGATCTTGCAGGAGCCTGGGTGAGGACCTATCCAACATCCGTGATAGTTCATTAGGATCTGTCACGAGAGGTGGTATCATACATGGACATTGGTAACATAAGCCAAGGTAGGACACAAAATGCCGAACCCTCTTCTAGTGGAACGGAAGGTCTGCTGATGACAGTCAACAGTCCGGCTTCCCCTGAGGAGTGCAACGTGGTTTCCTTCCAGCAATGAGCGAATGCTGAGAAGTTCCTTATTGGCCCACACTTTATTATTATTTGATTATCCCTCAGGTTCCCAACGCAGATTCAAATAAAATCAGCTAGAAGAAACAAAAATCCACTTGTATAAAATAAGCAAGGTAATTAATAAATGCAATCACAACTAAAAAAAAAACTGTGGGGCTTTGCAGGAGCCTGAGGTCACAAAAGTTTAGTTCACCAAATAGTTGGTTAAATTTTAAGCTTATAAGTCAAATTTTATTGTTATAACGGGTCGCTTAGGGCTTCAAAAATAGTATGAAATTGTTTTTTGTGTATATGTATAAATAATAATAATAATACATTAATATTTTATTGCACAGAAAATTATACCTGCTTCTTCTTCTTCTTCTGCTTGTTGTAGGCCTTGTAGTCTGTTTTTAAGAGGGATTAGCCTCCTACGATGTCGATTCCTAGCTGTCGATCCATCTCTTTAGTGGTCTGCCCGGGAGTCCTCTAACTTGGGGTTGGCCGTACAGTGTAATGTGGGGGGAGTCTGGATGGTTCCATTCTCCTCACATGCGCATATCATTGTCTCCTACGTTGCCTTCCCCACCTGACGACATCTTCGATCTCGCATATTTCCCTTATCCTGGTGTTGCTTATTCTGTCTCGTGGAATACTATATGAATACAACAATTTAATCAAAATTATACGCTGCGTAAAAATTAACCTTTCCGGGAGTACAAGAATTGTACTCCCAATGTATTAGGAAGATAGAAATTATGTTAAAATAATTTAATGAAAAAACACCTATTCGAAATATTTTTCAATTATAACAATATTACAAACAAATATCCACAGATGTCATTGCTGTACATCATACTAACTGACAGACGGACTTCGACGTTCATTAACGTCGATACTCCTTTAAGGAAAATTCGCGCTGATGTTCATTTACGTCCATGCTCCCAGGTCAATAATTATGTTGGCAGGCGTCTCCTAGTATATAAAATAACCCGGCTAGGATCTTGCATACATCTAAATAGAGAGTCTCGAGCGATTCGAGCTCAGCGTGTGAACCTGCCTCCCATTTCCCACAGCAGATAAGGCGTAGATATGCGAGACATTGCGCAATATTCGGTGGGTAGGTACTGGTTCTATTTGTCGATGTACACATGCACACACTACCATTAGGCCGGGTGCCTGCCAGCCTGCCCAAACCCGCCACGGGAGACGTGATACTGTATGGCGTGTGTGGACTCCTTTTACAGGCTGGTCCGCGTTATAGCGCTGTGTGGGTAACCGCTACACGGCCACTGGTACCTACCCAAACTGTGGGAAGTTGGATAATTATATATTTTTTAACCATGTAATGAGTGCACTTGTTTCTAAGTTATGGCAACACTGTATCCTGCAAACTATTGTACTATACATATGTATATCTTGAGATGGTTTGGACATGTGGAACGTATGAGTGAGGGAGAACGGTCAAACTAATTTGTATTTGCCCCACAAATTTGTAGTTGGAAGATGAAGCAGAGAAGACCGAGGAAAACTTGGCAAAATCAGGCATGTCAAAAACTTGAAAGCGGTCGTGTCAGGAGTCGAAATAGTCTAATATAATGAAAAAATAAACTAATAAACTCCTGAAAACATGATTATCAATTTATATAGTTTATAATTTGACCAGTTATTTTTACAACATATAATACTTAAATGTTGTAACATACAATACAATGCAAGAAATATTATATATTTATTTAATACCTAATCGCTTTACAGTTTTAGATTAGGTATGCACCAAGATATCTACCCGACACTTTACATAGGGGTAGTCATTAATTTTTTTCTGTTATCACGACTCTGGCCACCCGTACGAAGCGCGACGCGACCCTTTTCTACGAAATACTATCAAGCATGTAGAAAGATACAAACATCTATTCTTTAATTATAATTAATAGAGATAGAACGTTATACGTCGGACCAGAGTTTCCAAGGAAACATTCTATAGCCCCAATTTTAAGCGTACTCTCAAAATTTAAAATCTACCTTGTAATGGAAAGCGCATACAAAAAAAAATATTAGGCGCATCGAGTTAAAATATTCACATTTATGTATTTTTCAAAACACATTACATACATAAGTCATATATCTCTCACTCAAGAAGGTTCAAGAACGTCATAAATAAAAAACTTGATTTTTCAGGAGAACGTTTTTAAAGTTTAAAAATATAGTACAATGTATTAAAAATTTAACTTTTACTGTGCAACATATCTCTTTAGGTAAAACCTGAAGGTTTTTTCTCCATTTGAAAAATACTTAGTATATTTAAAAAAATAATTAAACAATACCTTTTCATCAAAATGCAAAAACAACTCTTTCTGCCCTGTAGCGGGTAAATTTAGAAAAAACGTACTATATCCCTTTACTGGGATATAGTACGTTTTCTGGGCATTCCGAAAACATGCACAACTGAAAATTGACAATTTTTTTTTATGACGTTCTTCAAAGGAGTGAGCGATATATAATATTCCCGATGAGTACAAATTATAAAAAAGTTTTCTTTGAAAAACCAAAACTAATACATGGCAAAATATAAAAACAATAAACAGGTATACATTCCATACCGCTTTCAAGTATCTGGCATACCTGATCGTGCCAAGTTTTTTTCGGCATTTTTCTGCTCCTTTTTCCAATTACATTCGCCTCATATTTTTTTTTACCGTTCTTTCCTCACCCATTTGTTCTACATGTCCAATCCATCTCAACACACCTTTATAGATTTCATCGATAATGCTTATCTCAGCTTTGCATTCCTTCCTTATTTCACTATTCGAACATCTATCATACATCGTTTTGTCGCACATTATTCTGAGAGATCGCATTTCGACTGCATTCATCCTTTTTTTGCCAACTCCTAGAGTATCGTATTTGCTCAGGTATTTGTGTATCCAACTGATTCCAACGGCTTTATTAGGTCGTTTCTTTATGCACCATTGGATGTGAAAATCGCTGCTTTATTATATTATTATTATCAAGTTATAACGGAGTTTGAATAGAACACATTAAAATAATATTTCCAGCCAAGTTTATCGAAGAGAAATGGTTCCGCTATGTCAAACTGTTAAATACAAATCCATGGATATTAAACTTCCAATACCACGTGCCATATTTATCGACTTTATTTTAATCTAGTCTTCTGGTATTGGATGTATTTATCAAAACTCTATAATCATTATCTCTAAAAAAATACACTTTTAACACAAAAAATGCCAACAAAATTACATATACTTACTTGGGATTATAATCAACATTTTGAGTGTGTCCAAATACTTGTTCACTAATCTGGATTATCTCCAATTATGGAGTAATTTTTCATATTATTAAAAAAAATATATATATGAAAAATAACTCATATAATTGAAGATAATCCAGATTTGTGAACAAATATTTGGACACACTCAAAATGTTGTAAATAAATTAACTGGCCAAATTATAAGCTAAAAAAATAAAAATGAAAATTATATTTTCTGGAGTTTCTCATGTATGTAATTATAATCCAGGATTCGGACCTCACATACTAATACAAGAGTTTCTGCTCAGTAAAAAATTTCTTTTCATTTCACCAATAGATGTCCATAGTGAAGTTCTAGTGATTCAAGAACAAGGTTTGTAAATTGGTTCATATATATATATATAGAATTTCCAAGAATTTAAGTAGTGTGGTTGTCAATAATGGGTAGAATTGGTGAATGTTACATGTACGTAAAGTGATTACTTAGACCAGCCTATGACGGTCGTCAGCCCGTAAATGCCCAGACTTCCATATTCTTCTTCATCTTTGATGTCAAAAAATAACATGAAACCTATATTGATTTTTTGACATCTCAACATAGATGAGAAAAAATATGGAAGTCTGGGCGTTTCCGGAGCTTACGACCGTCATAGGCTGGTTAAAGTGATCACTTTACACACGTGTAAAATTCACCAATTCTTCAAAAGATTGACAACCACACAACACTCAAATTCTTGGAAATTCTATACATGTGATCCAATTTTGAAACATTGTTCTTGAATCACTAGAACTTCACTAGAGATTTATTTTCAATTGGTGTGGGTGTTTGTGATGTATTTTTCACATTTACCTTCCCTATCCTTACTGTCCTACCTGCAGACAAGCCTCTAATAGAGGTTTTGCGGGTTATTCCTTTAAAAAATGAAAGATTTGAAGTCTTAATCACCATTCGGACATCTATCGTGTATCGTTTTGGTGTACATTCGTCTGCATTCAGTCTACTTTCATTTTAAAACCTTAATGTATGTTATTTTTTATTTAAACCTCTTTCAATCAATGTCTCGATGTATCTTTTGAATGTACCCTTGTTATTAAATCTCAAATTAATCCAGACACAATTTTTATGTTTTTTTCTTCTTAATATTCCAGCCCTTGTCCGTGGGTCCGTGAGTCGGCTCACGATATCTCTGTCGGGGCTTATTGTGTGAAGAATACCTACTACCTACTACCTACCTAACCGTCCAAGGGCGAGAACACAGGACGTTGACTCGCGTTATTGTGCTCCCCGCTACCCCTATGATCTCCTGCTCGCCCGATACAACGCCGAGCAGGGCTGTCAATTATTTTCCACCCTGACGCTATCAATCTCAATTTAATCGATTTAATTGTAGAATTATCATCCCCTAATCATATTGGCATTGTTTTAACATATGGTTTTTACTTGAAAGAATTTAAATAAAAATTATGTTTACAGTCCAGTAGACCTTTGCATATCGCTCACTCCTTTCAAGAACGTCATAAATCAAAAAACTTGATTTTTCAGGAGAACGTTTTTAAAGTTTAAAAATATAATACAATGTATTAAAAATAATTATCAAGCCACTTATTGAACTTTTTACTGTGCAAACAGATCTTTTTAGGTGAAACCTGAAGGTTCTTTCTCCATTTGAAAAATATTTAGTATATTTCAAAAAATAATTAAACAATATCTCTTCTTCAAAATGCAAAAACAACACTTTCTGCCCTGTAGCGGGTAAATATTAAGTTAAAAATATGCCGCTTTTGCTGGGATATAGTACATTTTTTGGGCATTCCGAAAACACGCACAACTGAAAATTTACGATTTTTGATATATGAGGTTGTTGAAAGGAGTGAGCGATATGTTGTGATCATATTCCACCTTTGCCGTGATACAATTGTTTTCCGAACTAGCGATCATAATATTATACTTAGAGGTGTGTTCCATTAGCCCATGTGAATCTACTTGCGGTAGGCAAAGTTGCATTCTATGACACTGGGTGTGGATAAGGTCACCCTAGTGATTGTCGATCTGTTAATAAATTAAATTAACTCACTAATTACTTTACTTAATTAGTTGATGATGCGTAAAAAAAATTATGCATCATCAATCCGTCCACTTCCATAGTGTAATGGTCAGCACGCTCGTCTACCATACTGGAGGCCCCGGGTTCGATTCCCAGGGTGGGATAAAACAAATATAAGTGATTTTTACACTCTAATATTTATTCACTATTACCCTGGACTGGTACCTGAAGCGGAGGCCTGATCACTTTTCCTTCATGTGCAAACGATCAAGATGACACTGCGTTTAAATGATGCAGTGCCCTTAGCACCATTGGGGTGCAGATAAGTATTTGAAGCGGAGTGCTGATCACCTTTCCTTCATCTATTAACGATCAAGATAACACTACGTTTATATAGTACCCTATACACCACTGGGGTGCGGATAAGGGATTTCAAAAAATATATTTTACAAATTTCACATCTCAACGTAGATGAAGAAGAATATGGAAGTCTAGGTTTTGGCAGGGCTTAGACCTGTCATACGCTGTTCAAGTCATCACTTTACACACGTGTAACATTCACCATTCTACCCATGATTGACAACCACACTACTCATCATGTGATTTGACGTCATCACAAGATATCCGTCTGTAAAGTTAACGTCATGTAATGTGATCACTTAAACCAGCCAGCCTATGACGACCGTCATAGGTCATGATGACCATCAGCCCCGTAAATGCCCAGACTTCCATATTCTTCTTCATCTTTGATGCGATGTCAATTTTAAAAAAATATTTATTCAATATACTGTCATTTAATTATAACTTTTATCACGTTTTATTTGACCTAATTTTGTAATTAATGACGTTTTAATAAATTTGTAATTTGCAATTATGTGTACGATAAAACAAAAATAAAAAAATAAATAAAATAAGGGATACTTAATATATTTTTAAATAATTGTTACTCCCCTGTTTTGGTTTTCTATTAGTATGGTTCATGTAAGCAACAAGGATCAGGGTGCAATGATCTCGCGCGAGTCATTTTTTTCTTCAAATAAAAGGACTAAAGTCACAACACACAATACGTTACTTGAACGCACCCTCTCGGATATTTTTACACCACGATCCGACTGTAAATACCTCATGTGTACTCCTCAAACAGGTTCTAAGGTCCTTCACTCGGAGGGAAACAACCCTCGAAAGGGAAAGGGTTTGTCCACAGGCATTTTTTATACAACAGCGTCTATATAAAGGATTATGGAGATCCTGACGTAAACAAATGGGGTATTTTTTTTATCAAATCCTTTTTTATTCTACGAAATGAAGGCTTAATAATACCACTCTGAAATAGTATATATACCCTTATTCAAATCCTGTTTAAATACGACCATGTAACGAAAAGCAATTTTTTATTCGTTAATTCTTCAAAAACCTGTGGTAAGTCCTATATATAAATATGTATATGTATATATATATATATATATATATATATATATATATATATATATATATATATATATATATATATATATATATATATATATATATATATATATATATATATATATATATATATATATATATATATATATATATATATATATATATATATATATATATATATATATATATATATTATAAACATACAGTAAAACCTCGATATAACGGAATAATTGGGGGGAGAGGGTCCCCGTTAAAGCCGAAAGTTCGTTATAAAAGATAGGTTTAAAATATTGTTTTAAAAAATATATAAACCTGTATTTATTGTTATAAAACTCTATTTATAGTCTTGGGACACTCGTCGTGAAGTGACGTTGCTGTTTGATATTACTTTCGGTAATCCTGCTTTGAAAAAGGAATCAAGTTTTGTTTGCACTTTTAAAGAAAGCCATTTTTTATAATAGACTCTCTAAAATTATGAAAATGCGTATTTATGTATTAAATGTTAAATCAAACACTGATTTTTTGAGTCTACTAAGTTGTATTTTATTGTTAAAAACACATAAAAAATTGTGTTAATTTTCACATTCGAAAATGCTATTACTAGGCGAAACAATTGTCGCAAAATAGATTTTGATGTGTTTTTAAATAATTAAATACAACTTAGTAAACTCAAAGAATCAGTTTTTGATTTAAAATTTAATACATAAATTAAAATGGAGTTCTATAAACAAAATGAATATTATTATACGCATTTTCCTATATTAGTTGAATTATTTACGCTATTTTCATTGAACTTCGTTATCTAACAAATGGCCAATTAGATTTATCTGACAAATATTTACGCTACTGTCCGCCTCCGTAGTGTAATGGTCAGCGCGCTCGGCTACCGTACTGGAGGTCCCGGGTTCGATTCCCAAGGAGGGTCAAATAAATATATAAGTGATTTTTTCACCCTAATATTTATTCAATATTACCCTGGACTAGTATCTGAAGTGGAGGGCTGATCACCTTTCCTTCATGTGAATGATCAAGATAACACTGCGTTTATATGATGCAGCGCCCTATGCACCATTGGGGTGCGGATAAGGGTTTGAATGAAATATTAGTTAGTTATGTAACAAATAGTCAATTAGTAGACTTTGAGTCTACTATATGTTATTAGATCGTCGAGTTGTGATCTAACCACTTCATTTTTGACAGTTTTGTCTCTTCTTCTTCGTTATATTCACTTTCATCCTCATTTTTTAGGTTCATAACTTTATCTGCTATTTCACTTTCAGTCATATACAAATACAGAATTATCTTCACTAACTAACTAACTAACCAACCATCACGCCGCTTCCCCGAAGGGGTAGGCAGAGAGAATAGAACGCCACACCACTGTATCCTTGCAAACATTCTTCGCCTCTTCCACGTTCATGCATCTCCTCATACATACCCGACGATTATTACGACTCCTGACCCGGCCGCTTTCAAGTATTTGACATACCTGATTGTGCCAGGTTTTCCTCGGTCTTCTTAGCGAAGAATAAAATAAGTAATAAATAATAATAATAAATAATAATAAGTAAGTAATAAAAAATTAAATAAATATAAAGTATAGTAAATAATAATAAGTATAAAATTTAATATAGCGATATTCAATTTTATACTCATTTTTTTAGGTTCATAACTGTATCTGCTATTTAATTTTCAGTAATATATAAAATCTGCCTCCATAGTGTAATGGTCAGCACGCTCGGCTACCGTTCTGGAGGTCCCGGGTTCGATTCCCAGGGGGGTCGAATAAATATAAGAGATTTTTTCACTGTAATATTTATTGAATATTACCCTGGACCTAATATTAATATTACCTAATATTAATATTACCTAAAGCGAAGGGCTGATCACCTTTCCTTCGTGTGTAAACGATCAAGATAACACTGTGTTCACATAAAGCAGTGCCCTATGCACCATTGGGGTGCGGATAAGGGTTTTATTTTTATTAATATATAAAATACAGAATTATCTACACTACGTTGTTAAAACGATAAACCCCGTATGTAATCGACGTTCTGGTTTCCATCCACGAAGTTGGTGACCTATACTCCCTTCATCACATATTCCCGCAGTCTCTCCTGTAATAATATGTGCATACATCACTTCACGAACCCCGTTGTCTGTCGGCAGAGCATATCCGTCACGGTCCTTCCTTCCATTCTTCGACTATCGACCAACACAGGGGGTTTGTAACCATACAATCATACAGGTATATGTACAAGTATGTGCATACATGTACAATATTCAGGTAATATCCTATAATATAGAACTCGAGATCCAATCCCAGAGGGCTAAATAAATAAAAGTAATTTTTTGAAATAAAAGTAAATAATAGGGTTCGTCCGCCTCCGTAGTGTAATGGTCAGCGCGCTCGGCTACCGTTCTGGAGTTCCCAGGTTGGATTCCCAGAGGGGGGTCTAATAAACATAAATGATTTTTTCACTGTGATATTTATTCAATATTACCCTGGACTGCTACCTGAAGCGGAGGGCTGATCACCTTTCCTTCGTGTGTTAACGATCAACATAACACTGCGTTTATATGATGCAGTGCCCTATGCACCATTAGGTTGAGGATAAGGGTTCGAATGAAAAAATGCATTTTTTTCTTGAATGTTTTTTGCAGGTGCTTTGTGGCATATTTCATTAACTGTATAAAATAAAGCCAAAACTTTGTTATAAACCACTTTGTTTTTGGTACTTTTCTCCAACCGGTTTCTACAAGCACCTTGTCATCTTCAGGGGTGATTTTAGAATTGCTTGTGCTTGTCAAAAATAAATGTAATGTTGGAAAATAAAGTTTTCTTTTCTTTTTAATCTGAATTCGAACAGTACAAGTACTTGTTTTGTAAAACATACTCGTATATGTGCATAATCTGATGTAAGTGTATTGTTAAATTCCCAAGTAAAACAAACAAAAATATAAGCAGAGGAAGACCGAGAAAAACTTGCCATGGTTAAGTATTTCAAATACTTAAAAGTGGTCAGATCAGGGGTCGGAACAACCGGCAGGTACGTATGAGGCGATGCATAAATGTGAAAGAGGCGAAGATTGTTCGCAAAGACAGATTGGTGTAGCGTTGTATTATATCTGCCTACCGCTACAAGAGAGTCTTGGTAGTTAGTAAGTCAGAAAATCGTTCTTTCAAATTATTTCTTATTTTTCCGGTATCATAAAATAACCCGACCAGGGACGAGATTCCATAAGGAAGCTAACGTTTTAACTAAGTAGCCTAGATCAGTCTCTTCTTCTTATTATTATTATTATAGGCCTTGCGGCCTGTTTTTAAGAGGGATTAGCCTCCTGCGACGTCGATTCCCAGCTATCGACCCATCTCTTTCCACGGGGTTCTTTCTCTACCATGGGGTTGGCCATACAGTGCGATGTGGGGGAGTCTGGATAAGTAAGTAAAGTAATTTAAAAAACATGGTAGTTTTACTGGTCAACGTTTATTTATACCTCAGACAAATTCACGTCATTTGGTCGAGCAAGGGCGTATAAAAAAACCCTGTTCCCTTACTCAAATCAAAGTTAAGGCAAAACCCACCCAGGTTTAATGATACACGTCTCGCAGTACCCTGAAGGTGCATTCACCCCGGCGAGCGACCCTACCTGTTGCCGAGCGGGGGCGCCGCTCGTCGGGGTGCCGCAAGCCGGGGGAGGGGTGTCTCGGTGCGTGGAGATTCTTATTTTATCGTCCAACTTGTTACGGGGTGCTTGGCATGTCGCAGGCCGGGGTAGGCAACCTTTTCAAACAAATTATTGTTCGCAATATTATTCATATTTAAAGCATTTACTTTGTGGCTAGTCATTTTTACTATTTACTTTTAATAGTATATAACGGTAAGTAGTTACCGCCGTCCACAGTCCGCAGTCCGACTCCATGGTGTAGTGGTTAGCGCGCTAGGCTACCATGCTGGAGGTTCCGGGTTCGATATCCAAGTGGGTCAATATAAATTTTAGTGATTTTTCAGTCTAATATTTATTTGATATGACCCTGGACTGGTAGCTGAAGCGTAAGGCTGATCACATTTTCTTCGTGTATTTAACGATCAAGATAACACTGCTTCTTTTCGATGCAGTGCCCTATGCACGATTGTGGTGCGGATAAGGGTTAGAAGAAGAAGTTATATACTAATTTTATTACGGTGAGTGGTTATATACTTATATTATTAACATGTTTGTTAAAAAAATCAGTAAAAATTATTGGTTTGTTCCGTGTGTCTGAGGGGGTTTTCTTCTACAACTTGCACAAGAGTCATGTAAGTTTGACATGTACTTCTTCAAACCCTCATCCGCACCCGATGGTGCATAGGGCACTGCATAATATGAACGTAGAGTTATCTTGATCATTAACACATGAAGGAAAGGTGATCAGCCCTCCGCTTCACGTACCAGTCCAGGGCAGCATTGAATAAATTTATGTTAATTGTTATCATGTACAAAATGTGTTCATAATTGAATAAATTTAATTGAATTGAAAGAGTATGAATGTCTAAGTATTTACAGGGCTTACGTACTATCGTAGACTGTTTCAGGTGATCACTTTATACTTGTGTAACATTCACCACTCTGGCCGTGATTGATAATCATAACTAATCAAATTACAAGTTTAATGAAAATTAAAAATCATGTTTTCAGGCGTCTCCTGGCATGTAAAATAAATGCAATAAAATAGCATGAAGAATCTTACATACATAATGACTAACCATCTTGTCGCATCCCAGCAAAAGTAGGCAGATAGAATAGAACGCCGTACGGTCTTTGCAAACAATCTTCGCCTCTTTCACATTCATGCATCTCCTCATACATATCCGCCGATTATTCCAATTCCTGACATGACGACTTTTAAGTACATATGTTAAACATTTAATTATGCCAAGTTTTCTTCGGTATTCCTCTTCTTCATTGCTTAATTTTTTATAACTATCCTGTCTTCGCCCATTCGATTCACATTCATCCCCCACTATCTCAAAACATCTTTCTTAATTTGATGGATAATGCTCATCTCAGCCTTGCATTCTTTCCTTATATCACCATTCGAACATCTATCATACATCGTCTGAAAGAACCCATTCCGAGTGCATTCATCCTTCAGTCTACTTTCATCTTTCTTTTGCCAACTCCATGCTTCATACATGTATCGCTGCTCTGGTTATCAAATCTTAACCAAAAATATGTGACATATTTGTAGCGGGTGACATTACATATCGCTCACTCCTTTCAACAACGTCATATATCAAAAATCGTCAGTTTTCAGCTGTGCATGTTTTCGGAATGCCCAGAAAATGTACTCTATCCCAGCAAAAGCGGCATATTTTTAACTTAATATTTACCCGCTACATGGCAGAAAGTGTTGTTATTGCATTTCGAAAAAAAGGTACTGTTTAATTATTTTTTTAAATATACTAAATATTTTTCAAATTGAGAAAAAACATTCAGGTTTTACCTAAAAAAATCTGTTGCACAGTAAAAAGTTCAATAAGTGGCTTAATATTTATTTTTAATACATTGTATTATATTTTTAAACTTTAAAAACGAACTCCTGAACAATCAAGGTTTTTGATATATCGCTCACTCCTTTCAAGAACGTCATAAATCAAAATACTTGATTTTTCAGGAGAACGTTTTTAAAGTTAAAAAAATATAATACAATGTATTAAAAATAAATATCAAGCCAATTACTGAACTTTTTACTGTGCAACAGATCTTTTTAGGTAAAACCTGAAGGTTTTTTCTCAATTTGAAAAATATATAATAAATTTTAAAAACATATTTTACAATACCTTTTCTTCAAAATGCAAAAACAATACTTTCTGCCCCAAAGCGGGTAAATATTAAGTTAAAAATATGCCGCCTTTGCTGGGATATAGTATATTTTCTGGGCATTCCGAAAACTGACGATTTTTGATTTATGACGTTCTTGAAAGGAGTGAGCGATATAATATGACGTTGTTGAAAGGAGTGAGCGATATGGTATTACATATTTGTGTGGATTTTCGGTAAGATTGCAGTTCAACGCACGTTTAACGAATTTGAATAAATAACGGTGCGGGTCATCTTGGCACCAAAAATAGCATATTTATGCCGAAAGCGAGTCGGGCTTGGGCCGGGAATATACGGTAATAATATGTACATATGTGTATTTTTAGAATATTTAATTTGACACCGTTCCTGCGTGGGCCAGCTACAATTTGACATTTGGACCCGGAGTCCAAAAGAAGTAAAGTTCGAATATGTTGTTATGGTATATATTATCAGATATTAGTTCGAACCTAACCCTCTACGGTTTACCGTGGTCTACCACGGGACTTGTTTCAAAGTAATACTTCTCTTCTTCTTCTTCAAACCCTCATACGCAGCCCAATGGTGCATAGGGCACTGCATCGTATAAATGCAGTATTTTCTTGATCGTTAACACATGAAGGAAAAGTGGGCCCTTCGTTTCAGGTACCTACCAGTCCAATGTGATATTGAATGAATATTTGATTGAAAAAATCACTTATTTATTTTACCCCCACCCCGCTGGGAATCGAACCCTGGACCTGCTGACCTTTATGATTCTTTTTATTGATCCTTAAGCTTAATAGTCAATACATATGTAGTTTAAAAACAGCCCTACATTGGCCTCATAAATTTGTTTAAACCATTCTTTGTTTTTGATTTTTGTTTTTGACACGATGGTTTTTGGCATCAACTAAATTTTGATTTGAGGTTGACCAGTTGGGCAACCTTGTTCGAAATGGATTTTTAGTCGTTATATTATATATATCGCTCACTCCTTTCAAGAACGTCAAAAATCAAAAAACTTGATTTTTCAGGAGAACGTTTTTAAAGTTTAAAAATATAATACAATGTATTAAAAATAAATATCAAGCCACTTATTGAACTTTTTACTGTGAAACAGATCTTTTTAGATAAAACCTAAGGTTCTTTCTCCATTTGAAAAATATTTAGTATATTTAAAAAAAAAAATTAATTAATACCTTTTCTTCAAAATGCAAAAATAACTCTTTCTGCCCTGTAGCGGGTAAATATTAAGTTAAAAATATGCCGCTTTTGTTGAGATATAGTACATTTTTTGGGCATTCCGAAAACATGCACAACTGAAAATTGACGATTTTTGATATATGATGTTCTTGAAAGGAGTGAGCGATATTATACAGAAAGTAACTTTCTTACCGATATGCAGTCGCTTCCTTCAACCCTCGCAAGAAATGTTAAATTAACGGAAGAACCCAGCCGAGTGCATCGGAGGGTAGTAAACCGTACGAACAGGTTGTTTGATTTGATAACCTAACGATTTTTACCACAGTTTAAATCTTCCCTTAAGATTGTAATGGCGTGTCGCATTCCCACTGAAAGGGTGGATAATTCTCGGAGAGAGGGTGTGAGGTATCGTACCGTCAAATGCAGCAGTGGTTTTGTGCTTTAAGGACTGTGGGGGGAAAACTAGCCGTGCATAACGGAATAGGTCTAGTAGGTATCCACCCTAATGTTAGGAAGAAAAGCGTGACGAGAAGGCAGAAAAGAAGTTGGTTGAATAATAAAAAGAACCTATTGATACAGGTAAGATAAACATTGATATCTTAACATAGATAGATAAAGAAGAATATGGAAGTCAGAGTATTTAAAAAGCTACGATCTGTCATCAATTTGAGTTGATTCACCATTCTACCCATGATTGACAACCACACTACTCAATTTTTTGGATTTTCAATTGTTGCGATATTCACTTGCGAGTTTTCGGCACTATCTATTTTGAGGTTGAGTTGAGTAAGTGACTGAAAGTCATGACCTGTCAATTGAAGAATAAATACAATAGGTAAGGACATATATATATATATATATATACATATATATATATATATATATATATATATATATATATATATATATATATATATATATATATATATATATATATATATATATATATATATATATATATATATATATATATATATATATATATATATATATATATATATAAATATATATATATATATATATATATATATATATATATATATATATATATATATATATATATATATATATATCTCATTTACAGAGTAAAATGGGGGACCGAAACCTCAACTCCGTTTAAAGCCCAGCGAGGACTCAAACAAGGTGGAATCACATCTCCTAGCCTATTTAACCTTTACGTGGATGCATTACATGATAGGTTAAACCAAGTAAATGCGGGATGCTCCATAGGAGGAGGGAGAGTGAAATGCCATCTCATACGCCGATGATATGGTCCTGATGGCACCATCGATAGCTGGCCTACGTAAACTTATTGCCATCTGTGAATGTTATGCCACAGAAAACGGCCTAGAGTACAACGCCAAAAAATGTGAGCTTGTGGTATTTAAACCCAAAAATTACTCATTAAAGGTACCGCCCATAACTATAAATGGACAAGAAGTTAAGCGGGTAAGTAGCTTCAAGTATTTGGGACATATCCTACAGGAGAACTGTGCGGATGATGAGGACATCAAGCGCCAGTATCGTGCTCATCGCGTGCGGTCCAATATGCTGACACGCCGCTTTGCCCACTGCTCCGCGCAGGTAAAAAATAGACTGTTCCAAGTGTTGTGTACGCAGCAATACGGCAGCGAGCTATGGTGTAAGGTTACACAACGAAGCTTAAAGAGCATGAAAATATGCTACAATAACGGCTACAGAGCTTTAATGAAGTTACCCCGACACTGCAGCGCGAGTGGTATGTTTGCCACAGCACGCCTACCACATTGGGATGGCCTGTTAAGGCACCGAGTGGCAGGCTTCCGGGAGAGGCTGATGAAGAGCTCCAACCTCATCATAAAGCGGCTTGTGGAGCACAGATGGGGGCTGGACATGTGGCGGCACTGGAGCGCAGTGCTGCGTTTGCCAGCGAGCTAATTTTCGTCTACATCTCTCCAAATTTTATTTTTTATTATTTCTTTCAATTTCTTATTTCCTTCTTATTTCTAATTTCATTGTTTAAATAAAATGTTGTAAAACATATATGGCTGACTAAGTATTGCACCCACCACTTAGTCAAGCTGGAATAAAGAGTTAAAAAAAAAAAAAAAATATATATATATATATATATATATATATATATATATATATATATATATATATATATATATATATATAATATATATATATATATATATATATATATATATATATATATATATATATATATATATATATATATATATATATATATATATATATATATATATATATATATATATATATATATATATATATATATATATATATATATATATATTCATATATTTATTGTATATTAAAAACATTGTTAACTTTATGGTATGGTAATATAACACCCTCCTTATCTTTCGTTGTTCACTTTGTGTAATACCACTCTTTTGAGTACAAAATTTACTGCTCAAAAAGTAAAAATGTATGAATGGGATAATATTAAGTAAAACTATATATTATCTAGATTCCCCATAAAACACATGGGCATGCGGTTTGACAGAAGTGTCTTTACCCATAGTTTAACAATGCTTCAAATTCTTTGAGTATCGTGCGATCCCTCAGCTATATAAAGTAAAGAAATATTGAAATGAAAAAAATACACGAACTATCAAATTAACAAATTTCAAATTATAAAAATGTCGTAGGCTGGTAAAGTGATCACTTAACACACGTACAATATTCACCATTCTACCCATGATTGACAACCATACTATATAGTGTATCCTAGATATGTAGTAATTCTAAAAATTTGAGCAGTGTGGTTGTCAATCATGGGTAGAATGGTGAATGTTGCACGTGTGTAAAGTGATCTCTTAACCAGCCTATGACAGGACTTCCATATCTTCATCTGTGTTGAGACGTCAAAATGTAATAATCGAATAAATTAGAATTTCCTTTATTCAAATTCAGCGGTTTGGTGCGTCAAATAATCACAATGAATCTAATAAATAAAAAAATCACACTTGATTTTTTTTAAGTACACAATTTAAATAAACTAATTTCCAAATCAAATTTGATACGCTAAACGATTATTTTCCTCCCTTAAATTCTCACAATATATTATTTATCACAGGAAATACGAGCCCTATCATTGTTAACTCATTCAATCCAGATATAAATATTATGTTAGGATATTTATAACATTTAAACACCGTTTGATAAATATGAACGATTTTTTTAGTGTATTTAATATTAGTAAAGCTATTACGTCTAGCTACGTCCGCCTCCGTAGTGTAATGGTCAGCATGCTCGGCTACCGTTCTGGAAGTCCCGGGTTCGATTCCCAGGGGGGGTTTAATAAATATAAGTGATTTTTTCACTCTAATATTTATTCAATATTACACTGGACTGGTACCTGAAATGGAGGGCTGATCACCTTTCCTTCGTGTGTAAACGATCGAGATAACACTACGTTTATATGAAGCAGTGCCCTATGCACCATTGGGGTGTGGTAAGGGATTTATTATTATAAAGCTATTATCATTGCTTGTCAGAAAAAAATTTGGTGTTTGGCCTTTTTGTGACATTATTAAAAAACGTATAAGTTATTCAGCTATCATTAATATTGAAATTGGGTAAACTTACTTACGAGTATCATGCACATATATGGTGGGTATACTGACGCAAAGCTGGTGCAAAAAACGTTAGCAAAAAAACTCTAAAATCCTTGTTAGTTAAAGCTTTTAGCCTGAATAAAATACCAGCTATTAAACTTAGAGTTTAATTTACTTTTAAAACCACTTATATACGACATTTGAAACTACTTAGTGTATTTTGCCAATTTATAGAACGTTTAAAGCTTTATAATATACATCATTAAGTGGGAAAAGAAGCAGAGGAAGACCGAGAAAAACATGGCACGATCAGGTATGCCAAATACTTGAAAGTGGTCAGGTTAGGAGTCGTTACAATCGGCGGGTATGTATGAGGAGATGCATGAACGTGGAAGAGGCGAAGAATGTTTGCAAGGACAGAGTGGTGTGGCGCTCTATTCTCTCTGCCTACCCCTGCGGGGAAGCGGCGTGATGGTTAGTTAGTTAGTTAGTTCATTAAGTCAAAATTGCATATTTTCGAGTTAACGTGTTTTTGTCAGTACATACACCATTTTTTAAAAACATTTTGTTTTAATTAAGGAAAAAGGTTTGAAGAGGTTAAAATTTAAATTGTCATGAACCAGTAAGCATCGGTAAATATTTATTAGGTGAAGTCAGTATTTCCCTGGAACGGCAGGTAGGGAGGCATTGGGGGCACCTACCGCGCTAATGTCTCCCGCTTCCGGCTGTGTTGCCACCCTTGGGAATAAAACTGATTACATTATAAAAAATAATAAGTACCTACCGGGACGTATGTACAAACGGGGCTTCCTGTATGAATATTCATGAAGTTCGGCTGTGATTTAAGTGCCTGACAAAGGGTACTTGCCTATTATTTTTCAAGTTAACAATGAATTTACGGGGCAGCTTTTTCCCGTAAAAATGTTAGGTCTATTATAACGATACTCATTTGTTTACTGGGGAATTTAGACAGTGTGACTTTTTAAATTTTGGCCACTTGAAGGTTTTCTTAAATTTTATGTATGAACCATGTAAAAAACAATGTGTGTAGATTTTTGTATGGTGAAATAAGGAAAGAAAGGATGTCTGAGATTGCCATTATCGGTAAACTTAAGAAAGGTGTGTTGATATCGTTCAGACATGTGGGACTAATGAGTGAAGAAAGAAAATTCAAATAAAATTTATGATGCGATGATGCTTGGTCTTCCTCTGCTTCACGCTACTATACGACTACCACGTTACTCAAATTTTTAAGTCGCACATATATGATCAAAATATTGCATAAAAATTGAAAACACAGTTTTTCAGGCGTTTCTCAGTATTTAAAACAATCTTCGTTCGGATCTTAAATACAAATAAAAGGGTCTCTGCTAATATAGGCTTTCTAAATCCAATCATAGATGGCTCTTGAAAGCTCTATAATGGAACATGGGATAAATCATATACTAGTATGTATGACTTTCAATATTTGAGTAGTGTGGTAGTCAATCATGGGTAGAATGGTAAATGTTTTAACTGTTCAACGTATTTTACGTATAAATACGGTGTTTGAAAATGATGCGGAACAATTGATTTAAGTATTACTTTCATAATGAATATCACTATTTCTGAAAATCTATCGCGACACGTGTTTCGATGCATTCCGCATCATTTTTAAACACCGTGTATTGTTCGAAAATGATGCGGAATGTGTCGACACACGTGTCACAATCGATTTTAAGAAATAATGGTATTTAGCAAGCAAAACTTACATTAAAAATTAAATAAAGTCACCGGATACCTGATATTTAGTTTTTTACAATATAAAAAGATGGGTTTATTTTCCCTTAAAATTGCATATTTTATCAGGCCCTTATGGTCACGACATAAAGACCCCCAGTTTCCGTTTATGGTAATCAATTGAGTTTTCAAACACATAGGGGTTGTTGAATAATTTGACCATTTAAGTCGCCAACAATAGGGGATGTTAAGGCAATTAAATTAAGTGCGCTTTATTATTCCTTAAACGTCAGACAACGGGGTGAGTTTGAAGTGTTTATTTTATGACGGAAAATTAAGGGTAGATATCTTTTGGAACAATGGAATTTAAACAAAATTGAGATCAACTTTACACTGATGTCATATTCAATTCAATTCAATTTATTTATATTATTTTTTGACATCTCATCAAAGATGAAGAAGAATATGGAAGTCTGGGCACTGACGGGGCTGACGACCGTCATGGCTGGTTTAAGTAATCACTTTACACACGTGTAACCCCAGAGTATGCAGTAAAAGAGGTCAGTAGTAGTTAGTCGGCTAGATCCGATTCTAACCCGGCGTTGGCCGGCACACAGACGCCTTCATAACCCCGATCAGCACAGCACCCAGACACGGAACAGTGACGAGGCATTTACAGAAAATGTTCGAAACCCAGGTGGATTAAAACATAAATATTTTGTATAGAGACCTTATATGGACCCTGAACGCGACGTTTCATGACGTTTCTTGGAGTATTATTATTTGTGTCGCGTAACGCGTGGTAGGTAGGTACTAGCAGTGGCGTGCACCGAGAATTAATTAGAATAGGCAGTAGAGGTAGGTAGTAAGGTAAGCTGGTACTACTTTCTAGAGTAGGCAGTAGAGGTAGACAGTAAGCAAGCTCGTACTACTTAGTAAGGTCCACCTCCGTAGTGTAATGGGCAGCACGGGTACCGGAGGTCCCGGGTTCGATTCCCAAGAGGGGGGGGGGTCAAATAAATATATGTGATTTTTTCACTATAATATTTTTTCAATATTACCCAAGACTGGTCTGCTGTCCAAACTTAAAACTCAGTAAGAGATATTTTTTTGTAGTACGTTTTTTTGTTGTTGCATATTTGTACTAAGTAGAATCTACTTATTCCAAAAATGCAAAAAAAAACGCACTACGAAAATGTCCCTTACTGTGTTTTGAGTTTGGACAGCCGTAGTATCCAGAGGGCTGATCGCCTTTCCTTAATCACGATACGACTGCGTTTTTTTATGCAGTGCCCTATGCACCACTGCTCGGCTGTCCAAACTTAAAAACAACTAAGTAGATTCTACTTAGTCCAAAAATTAAAAAAAAAAGTACTACAAAAAATGTCCCTTAAAGTGTTTTAAGTTTAGACAGCCGTGATTTTCTGCCTACACGGAAGGCACGTCCCTGGGTATATAGTACCTAGTACCTACTCACTGGAGGGTAAGGCAGCAACAAGTTACTAAGTATTGAGGGGACCCCACTGGCTGGTAGGTAGGTAGGTAGGTAGGTACCCACCCGCCCGAGTGCGTGCGCTATGGCAACCCTCGCGCATTTAAATTTAAATTTAGACCGATTAAGCAGTTATTTCATTCGAGGGAGTGCAGTCAATGGCTTCAGGTGCCGGCAACATTTGCTGGATGAGCGATTTTCTACTTACTTATTTATTTTTTTACAAAAAAGTTAATAAAATTAGTATATAACCACTCACCGAGATTTTTACGTCTACCGGTTTCGAGACGTACCCGTCTCTTCGTCAGGACAATCACTAACACAGCATGCAAACAATACTACCCTTCAAACAATACTAATGGTGTTATGGTGGTGAAGGGTAGTATTGTTTGCATGCTGTGTTAGTGATTGTCCTGACGAAGAGACGGGTACGTCTCGAAACCGGTAGACGTAAAAATCTCGGTGAGTGGTTATATACTAATTTTATTAACTTTTTTGTAAAAAAATAAATAAGTAAAAATGACTAACCACAAAGTAAATGCTTTAAATATTAATAATATTGAGAAGATTTTCTACTATTCAATAGTAATAAAATGCTGACAAAATCCGCAGTTAGTTTTGCCATCATGATTTTAATTTATGCGAACGTTACCGTATCAATTGACATTCCATGTAAATTATATTATAGTAATGTTCAGTGGTGGGATTCAAAATTTTCGCAAGAACCGGTTCGCCCTTTAGGTACTACCCCTACCCCCTCCCCTTCCTATAATAATTAATTTGAACATTTATTCGTTTATTTGTTTTTTATTCTGCACAAAAACAGAACATATCGTAGTCGTACAGGAGAAAGTGACCAACTGACAAAACGTAAAATGTTCAGAAGGGCCATTTAACCGTTTTTACACTTTTGTCATCAATTAAAAACAAAGAAATAATGTATTCACGATTGTGATTATTTTTGTGTGAAAAGAAATGTTTGCTTATATTGAAATGAGTAAATAATATTTTAGAAAAATTTTATCCTAAAGTTTTTAAAATTACTTAAAGCAGTAACTTTGTTTGTCTAGAAACATTTAAATGTCAAATATTTCATACAAAACTTTAACTAACTTCATGGCGTTGAAAATTGTTACAACAAGCAATAATGTCCAACTGTCACTTGGTCACTTTTGCTTGTAAAGAAAATAAACATCAATGCAGTTAGTCATTTTTAACAAGTCAAAATATTATACTTCCAATTATAAAATCGCTCTGGGATTTTTTTCAGGGCAGTATGAAGCTAGTAAGATGTCAAATAGTTAATAATCACGTTTTTGTAAAAACTGCAGTTGGTCACTTTCTCCTGTATGACTACGATATACATAACAACTGAGAGTGCTCCAAATGCTGAAGGGTATATCTTTCACAATATTCTTTTTACTAAGTGCAATAACTTAACTGAATTTTTCCTTTTTTTTCATCTTTCCAATACTATTATCCCTTATTTTTTGACATCTCATCAAAGATGAAGAAGAATATGGAAGTCTGGGCATTTACGGGGCTTACGACCGTCATATGCTGGTTTAAGTGATCACTTTACACACGTGTAACATTCACCAATTCTACCCATTATTGACAACCACACTACTCAAGTTCTATATATATGAACCAATTTAGAAACCTTGTTCATGAATCACTAGAACTTCACCAGAGACATCTATTGGTGAGATGTAAAGAAGCTTTTTATTAAGCAGAAACTCTTATATTAGTATGTGAGATCCGAATCCTGGATTATAATCACACACATGAGAAACGCCAGAAAATACCATTTTCATTTTTATTATTAAGCTTATAATTTGACCAGATAATTTATTTACAACATTTTGAGTGTATCCAAATACTTGTTCACAAAATCTGGATTATCTACAATTACAGGAGTTATTTTCATATTATTTTTTGACATCTCATCAAAGATGAAGAAGAATATGGAAGTCTATTATCCCTTCGCGAGATAAACATTTCTTTAGTATTAATTATAAATAAAATAAAGCGTGAATGAAAAGGAAACAAATCCTATACCAGATTGTTTTATAAAAATAAAATATTTAATTTTTTTCATTCTTTTCACACCCTTATCACCCTATACACCCAAATGGTGCATAGGGCACTGCATTATGTAAACGCAGTGAAATCGTGATCGATAACACACGAAGGAAAAGTGATCAGCCCTCCGCTTCAGGTACCTACTCGGCTGTCCAAATTTAAAACACAGTAAGGGACATTTTTTTTAGTAGGTTTTTTTTTGCATTTATGGACTAAGTAGACTCTACTTAGTCCAAAAATGCAAAAAAAACCTACTACAAAAAAATGTGCCTTACTGTGTTTTAAATTTGGACAGCCGTACTAGTCCAGTAATATGGAATACATATTTAGTAGAGTGAAAAAATCACTTTTATTTATTTGACTTCCCCTGGGACCTCCAGGACTTGCCGAGTGTACTACACGGAAAATCTATTTTCACCTGTTGAATTATCTGGAATTATTTCACGGTTAGGCAAGTAGGTACCTACCGCGTAATGAACTCTTTACAAGCGTCGTATTGTGTTTATGTGCGGGGTCACCAGTATCGTGGGGTGGGGCTCCCCCACGGAAATAACGAATTTAAATATTATGTGTAGCGACTGGGGAGGTGCCCAGTACCTACCCACACTCTGATTATTTCCATGGGGGCTATTTGTAGCGGCACAACGGCAACACCGATCCAATTTTTAAATCTAAATTCAAATTTAAAACTCGACACTTCATATCCTAGAATTAACTAACTAGCTAACTAACCATCACGCCGCTTCCCCGCAGGCGTAAGCAGAGAGAATAGAACGCCACACCACTCTGTCTTTGCAAACATTATTCGCCTCTTCCACGTTCATGTATCTCCTCATACATACTCGCCGATTGTTACGACTCCTAACCTGACCACTTTCAAGTATTTGGCATATCTGATGTGCCATGTTTTTCTCGGTCTTCCTTTGCTCTTTTTTCCACCAACATTCGCCTCATAAATTTGTTCGTTCCTCATCCGTTCTACATGTCCAAACCATCTCAACACACCTTTCTTAATTTTATCGATAATGCTTATCTTAGCTTTGCATTCCTTCCTTATTTCACTATTCGCACATCTATCATACATCGCTTTGTCGCACATTCTTCTGAGAGATCGCATTTCGACTGCATATTCTAGAATTATATTCTCAATATTATTAATATTGAAAGCATTTACTTTGTGGTTAGTCATTTTTACTTATTTATTTTTTTACAAAAATGTTAATAATATTAGTATATAACCAATCACCGAGATTTTTATATCTTATTCTAGAATTAATACAAAACAAATCCGCTTTTTTGGCAACGCAAAGAATTCGATTTTGTGAAATTTCTTCAGATTCAATTCTCGTCCAATAGAGTATCATCACTTGGGAGGAATATCTAATTTAACATACTCTACCTATAAAGGATTTTGTAAGACTTGTTTTGTGTTTATAACAGCCGATATAATTAATGTTTTCATTCATCATTTTCTTTTGCAAAATTCGCCTTCGTAAAAACGTTGTTTTTACGAAGTTTTAAGTTTAAGTTTAAGTTTTTTAAGTTGGTAACAAATGACGTCACAGAAACGAATCCACACTACTACTATTACAGCTCTATAAAGCAGATATATAAAGCGATACGCCCCATAACACACCCGATGACGTTAAATTTGATGACGTATTGTAGTGTCCGTTTTTCGTTTTATCAAAATATCTTAAGTTTAAACCTTCATATCTCCCTTACTTCTCTACAAAGTTCAATAAGAATGCTACCTTGTGTTTTTCTTATTATTTTTTTAGCTAATGTTAACACACGAGAATGGTCGCCCAAGAAGTTTCACTTCATAAAATTCGCCTTCTGTAAAGTATGTTATTGGCCAGATATGCGGTATTCGCGCATTGCTGACGACATGAGTAGAGACATTTTGCAATATGTAACATGTAGCATAATCCGCGAAAACGTGCTGAAATCGAAACTGGTTTTTCCTTATATAATATTATGTGAAACACTTGAATTCATTCATGTGCGGGGGTCAAGTTCGACATAAATTACTGAAACTATAAGACAAATTAATCAAATGACTGTTTAATCGATTTCGATTGTTCATATGTAACATAAGGATGCTACGTGTAAACAATCCAAATCGATTAAACAGTCGTTTGACTAATAAATTTATCATAAAGTATAAGTAATTTATATCTACAGGTGAATAATAAAATAGTTTTTTTTAATCTTATTTTTTTTATTTAATGCATGGAAGTGAAACATGGAGTTGGCAAAAGAAGGATGAAAGTACACTGAATGCAGATGAAATGCGATCTCTCTGAAGAATGTGCGACAAAACGATGTATGATAGATGTGCGAATAGTGAAATAAGGAAGGAATGCAAAGCTGAGATAAGCATTATCGATAAAATTAAGAAAGGTGTGTTGAGATGGTTTGGACATGTGGAACGAATGAGTGAGGAAAGAACGGTAAAACAAATTTATGAGGCGAATGTTAGCGGGAAAAGAAGCAGAGGAAGACCGAGAAAAACATGGCACGATCAGGTATGCCAAATACTTGAAAGTGGTCAGGTTAGGAGTCGTAACAATCGGCGGGTATGTATGAAGAGATGCATAAAAGTGGAAGAGGCGAAGAATGTTTGCAAGGACAGAGTGGTGTGGCGCTCTCTTCTCTCTGCCTACCCCTGCGGGGAAGCGGCGTGATGGTTAGTTAGTTAGTTAGTTAGTTAGTTAGTATACATTTATTTAAACAACAATTTTAAAAATCGAAAAAAAACTAAATTCTAATAATAATTTATTAAATAATATATTGTTTCAAAATTCTTCACCTTTGCTTTCCATTTTTCCTTTTTTTTCAAATTCCGCCCCTTGACTAACCCCCTTCCCCTAACTTTCCCCTCTCCTTACTTAGAACAATTTTATATTTTAGTTACTATACAGACCAGAATGATGGAAGTTTAACTTCTGAAACATGTAGTCTTTAATAAAACTCAAGTGGTATAAAACAGGTATTTTCTTTAATCATTGTAACAATTTTAAACATATTTAAAATATTTTTTCCAGAGACCCACCAAGCCATCTTGTGTGTCTTGTCGATGGAGTTCTTTTTACATACATTTTTTTTTGTTTTTATCCATTTAACCTAATATTATATAACAGACAAAAAAGAGAGAAAAAATAAAGAATATAAACTATTTTACAATTTTCATAGAATTAACTCTTGATCCATTCCTTTATTTTGCCTTTGTTCCATATTTTATTTTGACCTCTGACCTCCGTCGGCAACAAATTAAACATGTTTGGAACGATGTATTGGGGTGTTCGACTCCCATATTTATTATAAATAGTGTTTTACTATTCATCTTTAGATGAAAACATCTGTAGTTTTCGAAACTAGTGCGTAATGAAATAAAACTCATTAGGTGGTATTAAACAAGTGTTAATTAAAAAAAATAGTGATTTCACACTGTAATATTTATTTGATATTACCGTGGACTGGTCCCTGAAGCGCAGGAGTGATAACCTTGCCTTCATGTAAGTAACGATCAAGATAACATTGCTTTTATATGATGCAGTGTCCTATGCACCATTGGATGCGGATAAGGATAAGAAGAAGAAATACAGAATGTAGTTGGGTACATCTGAAAAAGATCGTATTATTCGGCTATATCATATTTGATTGCACGGCTGTGCATTTGCTGTGAGGTGCTTTCTTGTATTATGTGAGAGTAATTCCTAAATGCATGTGTAAGGATTGTTTCAGCCCATACTTAGTACTGTAGTTCGACTGTTTGTAATATAAAAAGCGCAATGTGTAACGAAGGTTTGCTGTTGCGAATGAAGTGAGTGTATCAGGAGCGAATGAACTGTCGGAGTACGGGAACCGTTATTGGTGAGATAACAGTTATGTCTTCAGGAGCGACTGGCCTCGCCGGAGTGGAGGCAGCCGCTCGGAGCACTCTCCCGTTACGCGACACACCGACAGAACACTGAACCCTTCCCTCCGCCACCGCCGATTGCTGCAACTCGACCACAGCACTCTGCTACGCACTGCGATATCTAGCCAACACCAGGGAATCAGGAGATGAAAGAGAGAAGGTTGAACTCCTTGTAAAAAATGCACCTTCTCTAATAACTTTTTAAAAAACGTCTGAGACATTACTATCTATTAACCTTCTGCAATGTCGATTCCCAGCTGTCGATCCATCTCTTTTGTGGTCTGCCCGTGGGTCATCTACCTTGTAGTTGGCCGTACAGTGCGATGTGGGGGAGTCTGGATGGTTCCATTCTCCTCTCATGCGCATACCATTGTCTCCTTCGTTGCCTTCCCCACCTAACGACATCTTTGATCTCGCATATTTCCCTGATCCTGGCGTTTCTTATTCTATCTCGAAAACTCTTGCCAGATATGCTTCTTAGAGTATTCATTTCTGACACTCTAAGAGCGTTTTTTGTGCCAAAACAGTGTCCGCTCTACTTTGGATTCCATACGTCATGATGGGTCGGACACAAGTTTTGTAAATCTTGATTTTGCTGCCGAACTTCATCTCGGGACTTTTCTATATAGAATTAAATATCATGTGTTTTTTTTCAAATAATAAAATACAATTTGAAGACTCAAATAATCAGTATTTGATTTTAACATTTAATATTGTATATATAATATTCTGAAATCATGTTTAACTACACATCTTTAATAAATAACGAAATTCTTTCAAAATTGGTTAATTTTGACCCCAATCTTGTTTATACATAGTTGCGAGATGACCGATGAGATGATAATTCTGTCGTTAAATACGAATCCAGAATTTATGCATTACATGTTAAAATAAAACACAGATTTTTTGAGAAGATGTTTTTGTTTTCAAATAAAAACAGGTATAAAAAATTATACCTGTTTTTTTTATATTTTGCCAAGTACTATATAAGTTATGGTTATTTAAAAAAAATCTTTTATGTTACTTTTTTATATGTGTTCCAGTCTTGTTAACCTAAATCCCATGTCCCAAAATGAGAAATAGAAATTACTCATCGGGTATATTATATGTATATATGACTTATGTATGTAAAATGTTTTGAAAAAATAAATAAATAATGTACAAAGGATTAATTAATTATTTACTTTTAAAAAATCACTTAGATATATATAATCTGCAGTGCACATTATTGTAATTTGGAATTACATATCGCTCACTCCTTTCAAGAACGTCATAAATCAAAAATCGTCAATTTTGAGTTGTGCATGTTTTCGGAATGCCCAGAAAATGTACTATATCCCAGCAAAAGAGGCATATTTTTAACTTAATATTAACCCGCTACAGGGCAGAAAATGTTGTTTTTGCATTTTGAAGCAAAGGTATTGATTAATTATTTTTTGAAATATACTAAATATTTTTCAAATGGAGAAAAAACCTTCAGGTTTTACCTAAAAAGATCTGTTGCACAGTAAAAAGTTCAATAAGTGGCTTGATATTTATTTTTAATACATTGTGTTATATTTTTAAACTTTAAAAACGTTCTCCTGAAAAATCAAGTTATTTGATTTATGACGTTCTTGAAAGGAGTGAGCGATATGTACATGATTGAATAAATAAACAAATAAATAATGGGAGTAAGTATATGTATCCTTATTTATTTGGGTATATAGGCATTACATATTGTGGATACCTGCACACGTGTTAGAACGATACATTGGTAACATACCTTACGTACTTACTAAACGATTCAGGTTCAACCTCCAGATATGTACAACACAGCTACACGAAATTACCGTACAACAAAACAGTATCACACAATATATTCTGTGTGTCCAAATCTTTGTTCACAAGTCTAGGTTCGTCCAGTGGGGAGATATTGATATTGGCACCTCAGCATGGCTGAAAAAATATATGGAAAAACATTTTGAGTGTGTCCAAATACTTTTATGACATCTCAGCATAGATGTAGGAGAATGCCGTGATATTGATCATAATATGTGCCTCACTCTTTTTAACAACGTCATATATAAAAAAAGATTTTTCAGGAGAACGTTTTTAAAGTTTAAAAATATAATACAATGTATTAAAAATAAATATTAAGCCACTTATTGAACTTTTTACTGTGCAACAGATCCTTTTAGGTAAAACTTGAAGGTTTTTTCTCCATTTGAAAAATATTTAGTACATAAAAAAAAAATTAAACAATATCTTTTCTTGAAAATGCAAAAAACAACACTTTCTGCCCTGTAGCGGGTAAATATTAAGTAAGGGTAAGCTGGGATATAGTACATTTTTTGGGCATTCCGAAAACACGCACAACTGAAAATTTACGATTTTTGATATATGAGGTTGTTGAAAGGAGTGAGCGATATATGTATGAGTTCCAAAAAAAATATTACTGTGGTTGTCAATCATAAAGGGTAGAATGGTGAATGTTACCCGTGTGTAAAGTGATCACTTAACCAGCCTATCACAAGCCATAATCCCTGTAAATACCCAGACTTCCATATTTTCATCATCTATGTTGAGATGTCAAAAAAGAATACGAAAGGGTATTTACTAGCGGAAAAAACACAGATTTGTGAACAAAGATTTGGACACTCGAAATAACTGGTCAACAACATTTTGAGTGTGTCCAAATACTTCTTCACAAATCTGGATTATCTCCAACTTTAGGAGTTTTTTTTCACATTATTTTTTGACATCTCAACATAGATGAAGAAGAAAATACAAGTCTGGGCATTTAAGTCGTAAGCCCCGTAAATGTCCAGACTTCCATATTCTTCTTCATCTATGTTGAGATGTCAAAAAATGATATGTACAATATAACAATTGAAATCGTGTTTTCAGGCGTCTTCTTTCAGAAAAAGGTTTTTGACTTATTTTAAACCTATTTATTAATAACGGACTATCGGCTTTAATGGATACCCCCTCCTCACAAAATTAGTTGGTTATATCGAAGTTTTACTGTATTAATCTGGCAGTTTTTAATTTTTGTTCACCCTGTATCTAAGTTCGCAGTTCGTGGTACATAATGTAGGTGGTGGTGGTGTATGGTATATTCCACCCGCGTTAGCCCCAATGCGCCTGGACCCATCGCTTGTGCTCCAAGGCCGCCCAATCACGGAATCCTGTGTCAACTATGTACTCGCAATATAGCCGACATACTGCTGACAGTGTGTACTCGCTGCCTACTTCATGACGGAGTGTTGACAGCATTCGCTTAATTAGTTGGCAAGCCAGGATTCTAGATGGCTAGGTATGGGTTTGGCATTTTCCAAGTTGTACTAGTTCATAGTACCAATATGACTGCTTAACTATGTAATATACAGATACTAACTGATTTGCTGTAGGCTACTTTATATTTCCGATTGATATTTACCATAAGCTTACTCTATATTTCCAATTGAGATTCACAATAATTTAACTAAATTTTGAGTGTGTCCCAAATACTTGTATACTATGAGTTATTTCATATTATTTTTTGAAAAAAAAAATTTAAATGACCAACCACAAAGTAATTGCTTCAAATATTAAAAATATTAAGAATATTTATATTTCCAACATTTTGAGTGTGTCCAAATACTTGTTTACATCTCACCAATAGATGTCTCTAGTGAAGTTCTAGTGATTCATGAACAAGGTTTCTAAATTGGTTCATATATATAACTTCCAAGAATTTGAGTAGTGTGGTTGTCAATAATGGGTAGAATTGGTGAATGTTACACGTGTGTAAAGTGATCACTTAAACCAGCCTATGACGGTCGTAAGCCCCGTAAATGCCCAGACTTCTATATTCTTCTTCATCTTTGATGAGATGTCAAAAATAATTTATATTTCCAATTGATATTCTCTAAAAGAGTACTTTCTATGTCCAATTGAGATTTATGATAGGCTTCTTTATATTTTAAATCGAGATTTGCTATAAGATCACCCTCCGATAATAATAGCTAAAGGCATCTTTGTGCTTCCGATTGAGATTGAGATTTCCTATTTGATAACTCTACAAAATATATGTATTTCCAATCAATATTTTCTGTTGGCTACATTACACATCCAATTGAAATTCGCTAAAAGAGTACTTTCTATGTCCAATTGAGATTTATGATAGGCTTCTTTATATTTTAAATCGAGATTTGCTATAAGATCACTCTCCGATAATAATAACTAAAGGCATCTTTGTGCTTCCGATTGAGATTGATATTTCCTATTTGATAACTCTACAAAATATATGTATTTCCAATTAATATTTTCTGTTGGCTACATTACACTTCCAATTGATATTCGCTAAAAGAGTACTTTCTATGTCCAATTGAGATTTATGATAGGCTTCTTTATATTTTAAATCGAGATTTGCTATAAGATCACTCTCCGATAATAATAACTAAAGACATCTTTGTGCTTCCGATTGAGATTGAGATTTCCTATTTGATAACTCTACAAAATATATGCATTTCCAATTAATATTTTCTGTTGGCTACATTACACTTCCAATTGATATTCGCTAAAAGAGTACTTTCTATGTCCAATTGAGATTTATGATAGGCTTCTTTATATTTTAAATCGAGATTTGCTATAAGATCACTCTCCGATAATAATAACTAAAGACATCTTTGTGCTTCCGATTGAGATTGAGATTTCCTATTTGATAACTCTACAAAATATATGTATTTCCAATTAATATTTTCTGTTGGCTACATTACACTTCCAATTGATATTCGCTAAAAGAGTACTTTCTATGTCCAATTGAGATTTATGATAGGCTTCTTTATATTTTAAATCGAGATTTGCTATAATATCACTCTCCGATAATAATAGCTATAGGCATCTTTGTGCTTCCGATTGAGATTGAGATTTCCTATTTGATAACTCTACAAAATATATGTATTTCCAATTAATATTTTCTATTGGCTACATTACACTTCCAATTGATATTCGCTAAAGGCTTCTCTGTATTTCCAATTGATATTTACGATTTCTCTATCTCCAATTGAGAGTAATAGAGATTTGCTATAAGATTTGCTATTGGTTACATTATATTTCCAATTGATATTTGCTATAAGATTCCTCTTTGAGATTTATGATAGGCTATTTTATATTTCCAATTTGCTATAAGATTAGCTATAGGCTATACCATATTTCCAATTAAGATTTGGTATTAGATTTCTCTCTATTTCCAATTGAGATTTGCGATAGGCTACTTTATATTTCCAATTGAGATTTGCAATAGGTTTACTCTATATTTCCTATTAAGATTTGCTTTCTCTATTTGAGATTTGTGATAGCCAACTTTGTATTTTCCATTGAGATTCGCTATAGGCTAGTACTACATTTCCAATTGATGTTAGCTACTTTATATTTCCAATTGAGAATTGCCATAGGCTTATTTTATACTTCTAATTTGAGATTTTCTATAAGCTACTTCATATTTTTACTAATCTAAGCTGTATTAGTTTTTTTGCGCTAGGATACGCTTTCGATTACATTATTATTTGATCACTAGTAATATGAAGCAAAGGTGATAAGTCCTGTGCTCTAGATTCGTTCAAATTACGAGTGGTTTGCGATTTAGATGACAAAAGCGTAGAATAAAAATACTTTGTATTCTGATCCACTCACATGTGAGTGGATCAGAATACAAAGTATTTTTATTTCTCGAAATAATTTATCAAGATGATCCACAAAGTTAATGCTTTCAATATTCAAAACAAAGCGAAGAAGCTCAATGCAAAGGACATAACTAACATATGAGATGAAAATAACTTTAATTGTAATGCCTAGAGCATTCGGGATTGCACATCCGTACTCGTAAGAGCTTGTGTGACTTATACACTAGTCTCTTGAGGTGAAATTCCAACTATACTGTCCAAAAAATACTTCCCTTTTCGTTTCGCGAGCCACGCGTTGACATTCTCTGTTATTTGCATTCAACCTTAGACTGTAGTACAAACAGCTGTAGTGCACACTTCATACAGTACTGTGCTGTGTACATACGTATATTACACATGTTGTATCACTAAATTGTGTTTACTAATTGTAGATATATGTGTCTACTTATGCCATACGTAAGTAAGATTAGTTCTCCCAGTACGGAACGCTGTAGCGCGTGATTCGGTCGAGATATTCGCGCATTTGCCAAAAGCGATAAAATTGTCTTTCCTCAGAATATACACAGATGGCGGACACTGCATAAAATTATAAAAAATATAGACTGCCATTTCGTGGGCATACTGGCAAAAACGTTAACTCTAAAATCCCCGTTTGAATAATCCCTGTTATATAAGGCTTTTAGCATAAAATACCCGCTATTAAACTTAGAGTTGAATTTAAACTTTTAAAACCACATAAATCGCTCACTCCTTTCAAGAACGTCATAAATAAAAAAACTTGATTTTTCAGGAGAACGTTTTTAAAGTTTAAAAATATAATACAATGAATTAAAAATAAATATCAAGCCATTTATTGAACTTTTTACTGAGCAACAGATATTTTTAGGTAACACCTGAAGATTTTTTCTCCATTCGAAAAATATTTAGTATATTTAAAAAAAATAATTAAACGATACCTTTTCTTCAAAATGCAAAAACAATACATTCTGCCCTGTAGCGGGTAAATATTAAGTTTAAAATATGCCGCTTTTGCTGGGATATAGTACATTTTATGGGCAATCCGAAAACATGCATAACTGAAAATTGGCGATTTTTGATTTATGACGTTCTTGAAAGGAGTGAGCGAAATATGACATTTCAAACTACTTAGTGTATTTTGCCAGTTTATGTAACGTGGAAAACTTTATAATATGCATCATTAAGTCAAATTTACATATTTTAGAGCAGACGTTTTTGTCCAGTACACCCACGATTTTTTAACAAATTTTAGCGAGTTTTTTTGCCTAGAATTTTTTCACTCATGAATTAAATGAAATTATACTAACTAACTAACTAACCATCACGCCGCTTCCCCGCAGGGGTTGGCAGAGAGAATAGAGCGCCACACCACTCTGTCCTTGCAAACATTCTTCGCCTCTTCCACGTTCATGCATCTCCTCATACATACCCGCCGATTGTTACGACTCCTAACCTGACCACTTTCAAGTATTTGGCATACCTGATCGTGCCATGTTTTTCTCGGTCTTCCTCTGCTTCTTTTCCCACTAACATTCGCCCCATAAATCCGTTTTACCGTTCTTTCCTCACTCATTCGTTCCACATGTCCAAACCATCTCAACACACCTTTCTTAATTTTATCGATAGTTCGAATTTTTCTCGAAATTACACTAACTTTAAACATAAAGAGTAAACCCACTCACGAGTAGGTAAAGGCTATAAAACTTAAAAACTTAGAGCCTAAGAGGGGCCATGATAAGCGGTGTTGCATAAGCCGTAGCTAGATTTAGATAGTCACATGAACAATAGGTAACTTAAAAAATAGTCGTAAATAGTAGTTCTAATCCTGGATTATATTAAAACACTTGAAACCCGACTGAAAAAGTGAATTTTTTTTTATGTAGCTTAGAATTTGTCCAGTTATTTTTATTCAGAACATTTAGAGTGCGTCCAAATTATTTAGGGTCTTACATATCGCTCACTCCTTTCAAGAACGTCATAAATCAAAAAACTTGATTTTTCAGGAGAACGTTTTTAAAGTTTAAAACACAATATATTAAAAATAAATGTCAAGCCAATTATTGAACTTTTTACAGTGCAACACATCTTTTTAGGTAAAACCTGAAGGTTTTTTCCCCATTTGAAAAATATTTAATATATTTAAATAAATAATTAAACAATACATTTTCTTCAAAATGCAAAAATAACATTTTCTGCCCTGTAGCGGGTAAATATTAAGTAAAAAATATGCCTCTTTTGCTGGGATATAGTACATTTTCTGGGCATTCCGAAAACATGCACAACTGAAAACTGACGATTTTTGATTTATGACGTTCTTGAAAGGAGTGAGCGATATATCATATATCTTCTAATATCATGACGCTGTACATGAGTTCACAACAGTCATCTATGTTGGATTAAGAAAGCTTTTATTTAGCAGTGACCCATTTATTTGACCCTGTCAAATGTAAAAATAACTCCTAAGGAGTGAAAAACCTTAATTTGTGAACAAGTATTTGAACACACTCAAAAAAAAGTTTTTCAAAAATTATCGAATTTCCGCATGACATATTTTATACGCAGTGAATATGCCAAGGTGATCTATTTAATATTACCCTGGACTGGTCCCTGAAGCGCAAGAGTGATCACCTTGCCTTCATGAAAGCGACGATCAAGATAACACTGGGTCAATACGATGCAGTGCTCTATGCACCATTGGGTCCGGATAAGAAGAAGAAGAATAATGTGCTAAATTAGTTTTTGATGCGTGTCGTTTAATTCAAACACAAAACGGGAAATTGATCGTTAAAAATTTAACGTCATGATTTATTGCGAGCCTGATGTTGACAATCCCTGGCCGACGTCATGATGTAGTTTTGCATGTTTATAACATCAGCCTTTTTCACACAAAAATATTTCTAGTAGTTCCACGGAGGCGAAAGGAATTCAGTATAATCAGCGGTTGTCAAAAGGTTGGCTAATAAGACTTTAGACTTTTTAATGAGGTGCTGTGTTTTAAACTGTACGGGTATTTTTGTATATTAAAGACAGCAGTTATGTCAAGTGTACTTGGGCGTGTCTGTAATACCACAATGTTTGCATTAGTGTGACCATTTCATGAATTTCACATAATAACTTTTTATTAGCAAGAAAAACAACGAACAAGTGAAATAAAAAATAACTGTGCTATAAAATTTAACTGTAAAAAAACTCTCGAAGAAGAATGAAGAAACCCAGATTTGTGAACAAGTATTTGGACCAAAAGATTCAAAATCTTCTTAATAAATTATCTGTTCAAATATAACCTAATAATAATACTAATATTCATTCATTCAAACCCTTATCCGCACCCCAATGGTGCATAGGGCACTGCGTCATATAAACGATCGTTAACACACGAAGGAAAGGTGATCAGCCCTCCGCTTTCGGTACTAGTCAAAGGTGGTAATATTGAATAAATATAAGAGAGAAAAAATCACTTATATTTATTTAACTCCCCCCCCTGGTAATCGAACCCGGGACCTCCAGTACGGTAGCCAAGCGTGCTGACCATTACACTACGGAGCGGACTACTAATATAAGCTAAAATAATAAAATGAAAATGATATTTTCAGGCGTTTCTCATGTGTGTGATAATCATGTATGTGGTAATCCAGGATTCGGACGTCACATACATATACGAGTTTCTGCTCAATAAAAAAGCTTCTTTAATAGAATGAACATCAGATGTCACTAGTGAAAATTCTAGTGATTGTTGTACAATGTTTCAAAATTGGATCATATATATGTATATATATATATATATAGAACATCCAAGAATTTGAGTGTTGTGTGGTTGTCATGGGCAGAATTGGTGAATGTTACACGTGTGAAAGTGATCACTTAAACCGACGACGGTCGTAAGCCCCGTAAAAATGCCCAGACTTCCATATTCTTCTTCATCTATGTTAAGGATGTCAAAAAAATAATATAGGTTTCATATTATTTTATGACATCATCAAAGATAAAGAAGAATATGGAAGTCTGCGCATTTACGGGGCTGACGACCGTCATAGGCTGGCTTAAGTGATCACTTTACACAAGTGTATGTAATTGGAGATAATCCAGATTTTGTGAACGAGTATTTGGACACACTCAAAATGTTGTAAATATAGGTTTCAGTTCTTTCACGCTTACGGTGCACGGCTGTCCAAACTCAAAACACAGTAAGGGACATTTTTTTTTGTAGTACGTTTTTATTGCATTATTGGACTAAGTAGAATCTACTCTACATAAATGCAAAAAAAAACATAACTTACTAAACTAACTAACCATCACGCCGCTTCCCCGCAGGGGTAGGCAGAGAGAATCGAACGCCACACCACTCTGTCTTTGCAAACATTCTTTGCCTCTTCTACATTCATGCATCTCCTCATACATACCCGACGATTATTACGACTCCTGACCCGGCCGCTTTCAAGTATTTGACATACCTGATTGTGCCAAGTTTTCCTCGGTCGTCCTCTGCTTCTTTTTCCAACTACATTCGCCTCATACATTTGTTTAACCGTTCTTTCTTCACTCATACGCTCCACATGTCCAAACCATCTCAACACACCTTTCTTAATTTTATCGATAATGCTTATCTCAGCCTTACATTCATTCCTTATTTCATCATTCGAACATCTATCAAACATCGTTTTGCCACACATTCATCTGAGGGATCGCATTTCGACTGCATTCAGTCTGCTTTCATCCTTCTTTTGCCAACTCCATGCTTCGCTTCCATACATAAGGGTTGGAACCAGAACTCCATTGTGTACTCCCAGTTTAGCTTCCGCTGATAGATTTTTATTTGCTAAAACTGATTTTATTGCACCATTCACTCTGTTCCCAGCATTCACTCTCCTTTCTATGTCTTTATCAATCTTTCCATCCCTAGAAAACATACTACAAAAAATGTCCCTTACTGTGTTTTGAGTTTGGACAGCCGTGCTGCAAACGTAGGTTTTTCGTTACAAGGTCAAATATTAACATGATTTGTGAATACGGGTTCTAGTATCGTCAGATCGGCTTGGCAGAGCAACGTCCCGCTTCCATTCCGACATCTCGTTCTACGCAAGTGAGACGAACGAGCCCGTTATGTGTGTGCGTTCACGATTTTTCTCAAGAGATAGACTTTTAAAAATACTGTAATTATTCTCGCTGAGGAACGGGAAATTTTGAAATAAGGCTGTAGGATTGTTGGTGAGAGATGGGCCTGTGATTATCATCCATTCCCGCCAGAATTGAAATGAACATCAAGATATTATTTTTTGACATCTCATCAAAGATGAAGAAGAATATGGAAGTCTGGGCATTTACTGGGCTGACGACCGTCATAGGCTGGTTTAAGTGATCACTTTACACACGTGTAACATTCACCAATTCTACCTATTATCGACAACCACACTACTCAAATTCAAAAAATTAAAATGGTATTTTCTGGCGTTTCTCATGTGTGTGATTGATATCCAGGATTTAGACCTCACATACTAATACAAGAGTTTCTGCTCAGTAAAAATCTTCTTTACATCTCACCAATAGATGTCTCTAGTGAAGTTCTAGTGATTCGAGAACAAGGTTTCTAAATTGGTTCATATATATAGAACCAAGAATTTGAGTAGTATGGTTGTCAATAATGGGTAGAATTGGAGAATAATACACGTGTGTAAAGTGATCACTTAAACCAGCCTATGACGATCGTCAACCCCGTAAATGCCCAGACTTCCATATTCTTCTTCATCTTTGATGAGATGTCAAAAAATAATATGAAAATAACTCCTGTAATTGGAGATAATTCAGATTTTGTGAACAAGTATTTGGACACACTCAAAATGTTGTTAATCAAGATATTACATCTCTCAACAGAGACGAGGCATCAAACTGACATTGTCCGGTCGATAATTTTTAAATTTCACAATTCTTCGATAGATTTCACGTAACCCTAGATTTTCTTATAATTTAATATTGCGCAGATGTAAAACAACATCAGCGTTAAAACATTATACGTACGTAGGTAATTTTTTTAAATAAACTTCCGGAAAACTTAAAATCTATAAAAATAAATAAAAAAACCTTTAAAACTAAAATAATAAAAAAACATAAGTATAAGACTCATCCCTACCTAGACTACACACCAAAGATTTAAAAAAAAAAATTACTTTGCTAATTTTTAATTTTAATTTTAATTCACTTTGTTTATATAAAAAAATGTAAAACGAACTACCTCTCTAAACACAAGTATCTATTTAATTAGAGCGGTAGAAACGTTATATTTGAAATGTATTGTATATTTACCAACTGTTTTGTATTATTTAAATATGCATTTAGTAAAACAAAAAAATCAATAAAAAAATAAATATTTAGAAGATTAGTTTTGTACCGACATTTCTCGGTGGAACAAACATTTTATTTAATAAAATAATAACTACACAGTTTTTTCATTTTTTTGTCAGCCTCGCTGTTGAACTATCGTGCTGGAGGTCCCAGGTTCGATTCACAGGGGGGGATATTAAATATTTGTGATTTTAAACGCTATGTTTATTTAATATTACCCTGAACTGGTCCCTGAAACGCAGGAGTGATCACCTTGCCTTCATGTAAGTATAGACCAAGAAAAATCTGCGTCAATACGATGTACTGCTCTATGCACCATTGGTTGCGGATAAAAGAAGAACATTGAAGAATGTGAACAATATTTTTTTCTAGGGCAAACCGAGACGGCTAACACATATCCTCGATTTATCGCAACGACCAATGGCTGCCTTTGCTACGAGGCATCCACACCCTATCAACAACTTTTTTGGAATGAATATCACAAAATATTGATGGCGTGTTTGTCTATGTATAGAGTTCTAAAAGGATATATTGTGCGGAGAGAGGAACTGCGTCAACTCATGGCTGATTCCCACGGACTATTCCCATGGCTTTCACCGCTCCATCGCGCATGGATACGGAACCAGTGGTCTGTGATCACATCCAAATATAACATATCGCTCACTCTCATGAACGTCATAAATCAAAAACCGTCAATTTTCAGTTGTTCATGTTTTCGGAATTCCCAGAAAATGTACTATATCCCAGCAAAAGTGGGACATTTTTAACTTAATATCTACCCGCTACAGGGCAGAAAGTGTTGTTTATACATTGTTAAATATATTTTTTTAAATAAACTAGTTATTTTTCAAATGTAGAAAAAACCTTCAGGTTTAACCTAAAAAGCTCTGTTGCACAGTAAAAAGTTCAATATGTTGCTTGAGATTTATTTTTAATAAATTTTATTATATTTTTTAACTTTAAAAACGTTCTCCTGAAAAATATTAGTTTTTTTGATTTATTCTCTTGAAAGGAGTGAGCGATATGTACGTATTCTGCTCACATATTACGATTAAAACACTTAATGGGAACGTACATAGAACCACAAGATCTAAAACACAGAAACGCATGAAACAAAACCTAACACACACATCTTTCGGTCAAAAGAACTTTGATTATTATGTAGTAAAGATGTACAACCTGCTTCCATTACCCATAAAGTCATTAAAAATCAATTTACTATAAAATATGTACTATAAAAAATCTATAGTACATATCGCTCACTCCTTTCAAGAACGTCATAAATCAAAAATCGTCAATTTTCAGTTGTGCATGCTATCGGAATGCCCAGAAAATGTACTACATCCCAGCAAAAGAGGCATATTTTCAACTTAGTATTTACCCGCTACAGGGCAGAAAATGTTGATTTTGCATTTTGAAGAAAAGGTATTGTTTAATTATATTTTCAAATATACTAAATATTTTTCAAATGGAGAAAAACCTTCAGGTTTTACCTAAAAAGATCTGTTGCACAGTAAAAAGTTCAATAAGTGGCTTGATATTTATTTTTAATACATTGTATTATATTTTTAAACTTTAAAAACGTTCTCCTGAAAAATCAAGTTTTTTGATTTATGACGTTCTTGAAAGGAGTGAGCGATATATCGCATCATTCAGTCATGGCGTATTTCATTTCATGTCATAAACATTTTTTTTTATATGGATGGTAGTTTTACTTGTATTTTTATAAATATGTATAGTAAAATGTGCCCTCGGCACGGGGAAACTCACGAGGACACATTATTGTAATTTTTAATTATCTGTATGATGAAATATATATATAAATAAATATAGCTATAATAACACTAAATTGGGGTTTTTTTTAGCAATGAGATGTAGAGCGTCGGTATATTATTTAACTATATATATATATATATATATATATATATATATATATATATATATATATATATATATATATATATATATATATATATATATATATATATATATATATATATATATATATATATATATATATATATATATATATATATATATATATATATATATATATATATATATATATATATATATCACGGGGGGGTTTAATAGATATGAGTGATTTATGTATAGATTTGACGTTTCATTTGAAGAACTCCATTTGAATTTATGTATTAAATGTCACAAAAAAGATTATTCAGTGTTTTTTTTTTAAATAATAAAATATAAAATAACTTAGAAGACTCTAAAAATCAGTGTTTGAACATTTAATACATGGAATATGAGTGATTTTTCACCCTTATATTTATTCAATATTACCCTGGAATGGTACCTGAAGCTGAGGGCTGATCAGTGTTCCTTCACGTGTAAACGATGAAGATAACATTGCGTTTATATGATCCAGTGCCCTATGCACTATTGGGGAGCGGATCAGGGTTATAAGAAACTAATATTAACGGGATTTCGGAATACTAGAAAGAGTCGTAGCTACCCGGAGAGCATGAGTTAGTGACCACTGAAGCTGTAGGTACCAGATTGGCGATAGTACAGTATAGTGGCAGACATCTAGTCGCACGAGAGCTACTCGTATAGTAGGTAGAAACGGATAAATAGCGCACGTAACGAGGAGCAAAAACCTATCCGTTCTCATTTTAGCCAACACCTATGCTACGAGATACGAGAAACACTCGTCCTAATGATCATTTTGTATTAGGGTTTATGGTGATGCACTGTCCGCTAAATTTCTACTTATTTCAAAAGTTTATCTTCGAGATTCTTAAATGATTTTTCTACTCCAAAATGTAATACTTAACAATTTCAACAAAACTTCAAATATTTGGGAATTAAATCTTTTAATAAACTCCCTAAAGAAATTTAAAAAATAGAAGATTAAAAAATTCTTAAGAAAATTAAAAAATAAAATACTATTATACCATTAATTATATAAAACATTAAACCTTGAGTGTAAGTCCCTCTCCAAGCACAAGAGCTCAGTATCTTTTTTGGAGAGGCACAGCGAATCTAAAACTTTAAGTTTTGCCATGTATGAATGTTTAGAAATGTATTATGTTGTACTTAAAAATGTTACTATTTGAAATAAATAAAAAAATATAAAAAATATCAAGGTACATACATTAAGTCTTTTCGTTTCTGTGGAAACGAATCATATTTTTATAAGAAGAGTATAATACTAAGAAAAGAATATAATAATATCGAACCCGCAACGCCACTTTCGAACCCGAGCGTCTATCCAACTACTCTTGCGCACTGCCAGCTCTGTTTTCGTCAAAACGAATCATCTTTTTATAAAAAGGTTTGATTCCTGCCGATCGCAAAATGAATTAAAGAAATATTCATATTCAATTGGTCTGGGTGTTTGAGAGGTATTTTTTACATATACCCTCCCTTTCCTAACTGTTCTACCTGCAGACAAGCCTCTAAAATAGAGGATATGCGGGTTATTCCTTTTTTAAAAAACCTTCTTCTTCTGTCTTCTTCGTCAAACCCTCATCCGCACCCGATGGCGCACGGGGCACTGCATCATATAAACACAGTGTTATCTTGATCGTTAACACATGAAGGAAAGCTGATTAACCCTCCGCTTCAGGTACCAGTCCAGGGTAATCTTGAATTAATAAAATCACTTATATTTATTTGCCTCCCTCCCTAAGGACCAACAGCACGTTAGCCGAGCGTGCTGACCATTTCACTACGGAGGCGGACTTGTAGTCTTTATAGCATGCAAAGAGCGAATGCTGAGAAGTTCCTGATCGGTCCACACTAGATTATCCCTCCTGTTCCCAACACAGATTTAAATAAAAACATATATATTTTGTTAGAAGAAATAAAAATCCATTGAATGATATTGAAAGCTGTCCCGCCGCATGCCCAGATCTGATACAGAAGCATCTAGGCTTCCTGACAGATCTGCTCTTCCAAAGCATTTAAAAAAAAAACTAAGTTGCGAAATTTCCAACTCTAATGTATGGAAGTGAAACATGGAGTTGGCAAAAGAAGAATGAAAGTAGACTGAATGCAGTCGAAATGCGATCTCTCAGAAGAATGTGCGACAAAACGATGTATGATAGATGTGCGAATAGTGAAATAAGGAAGGAATGCAAAGCTGAGATAAGCATTATCGATAAAATTAAGAAAGGTGTGTTGAGATGGTTTGGACATGTAGAACGAATGAGTGAGGAAAGAACGATAAAACAAATTTATGAGGCGAATGTTAGTGGGAAAAGAAGCAGAGGAAGACCGAGAAAAACATGGCACGATCAGGTATGTCAAATACTCGAAAGTGGTCAGGTTAGGAGTCGTAACAATCGGCGGGTATGTATGAGGAGATGCATGAACGTGGAAGAGGCGAAGAATGTTTGCAAGGACAGAGTGGTGTGGCGCTCTATTCTCTCTGCCTACCCCTGCGGAGAAGCTGCGTGATGGTTAGTTAGTTTTTTAGTTTTTGAAACAACATAAAATTGTATCCCGATTTTACTGTGAATTTACATTTTAAAGCTTTCAATATCGCTGTCACTGCCAATCTAAATAAATCTATGTTTGTAAATCCGTCACCAAATTTTCTAGAAGTACCCCGGTGTAGGCAGTGAAAGGGACTAAATGATATATAAACCTTATACATAAATAAACAAGGTAAAAAATAAATGCAATTCCCGTTTTTAAAAAAGTCTATATATCATAGAATTATGTCTAGCCTTCCACCAGTCTGATGATGTCGGAACGACGAAACCCGGTCCCTGGTCAAATAAAAAATACATGGAAAAAAACTAAATAATTATTATTTTATTTTAAAGATGATTTATTTGAACACGGGTTTGTGGTTAGAGCGCAATACTACGGGGCACGGGTTCGATGCTCCGTTACTGAATAGTATTGCGCAGCCGCGAACCGCAAACTGGTGATTACTGCTATATACAATATGTTACATACCTACATAGGTACATACATGATCAACTCTTCATCCAGCCGCAGGCAGAGGAGATAGACGAACAAGGGATCAATCAATCAATTTTCCACTCTAATATTTATTCAATATTACCCTGGACTGGCACCTGAAGCGGAGGGCTGATCACTTTTCCTTCATGTGTTTGACGATCAAGATAACACGGCGTTTATATGATGTGGTGCCCTATGCACTATCGAATGCGGATGAGGGTTTGAAGATACACATCAAGACAGGGGTTGACAACCATGATTTTTTTGTATATTTTTTTCTGACACAATGAATTTAAATTTAAAAATTCATTTAAAAATCATACTTAAAAACAAAAATCATACTTTAACTTATGTGAAATTATTATTATAATACAATACTTAGACTCATACATACATGTATATCATCAATCTTATGGCGCTTCATCATTGAGTTCACAACAGCCATCTATGGTTAGATTAAGAGAGCTTTTATTTGGCAGACACCCTTTTATTTAGATGTATGCAAGATCCGAGCCCCGGATTATTTAACATACTGGGAGATGCCTGAAAACATGAATTACATTTTTTTTATGCAGCTTATAATTTGATTGGTTATTTCTTTCACACCATCTATGTTAAGATGTCAAATAGTAAAAAAGATTCCTGGAGAAACCCAGGTTTTTAATGCAAACAAGTATTTACTCAAATTGTTGTAAATAAAATAAGATTCAGACGTCTCCCAGTATGTAAAATACTCCGGTAAGGATATTGCATACATCTTAATAAACTGGTCTCTGCTAAATAGCTAAGCTTAGCTTTTTCAAACCAACATACATTTATGGCTCCAGAGAACTCACACGTTTGGACACACTTAACATATGAACATATCGCTCACTCCTTTCCAGAACGTCACAAATCAAAATACTTGATTTTTCAGGAGAACGTTTTTAAGGTTTAAAAATATAATACAATGTATTAAAAATAAATATCAAGCCACTTACTGAACTTTTTACTGTGCAACAAAACTTTTTGGGTAAAACCTGAAGGTTTTTTCTCCATTAGAAAAATATTTGGTAAATTTAAAAAAATAATTAAACACTTTCTGCCCTGTAGCGGGTAAATATTAAGTTAAAAATATGTGTCTTTTGCTGGGATATAGTAGGTACATTTTCTGGGCATTCTGAAAACATGCACATCTGAAAATTGACGATTTTTGATTTATGACGTTCTTGAAAGGAGTGAGCGATTTGAACACACACATACAGTTGTACGGGCAAAATCCCGCGCGTTTTACATAATGTACCCAACACATGTTGAATCCAAAACTAAAAGGCTTTATGAGTACATTAGGTGACGTTTTAAAAGATAGTTTCCGACTTGTTCAAAGCACATTTATCTTAACCCATCGCCGACATAAGGGGTTAATTTGATATCTTACTTAGTTTCGTTTCAAGACGTACTTCGGGGAAGTTATTAGTTCTGTTTTATGTGAATAGATGCAAATCAATCAAACCCTTAAACGCGCCCCAATGGTGCATAGGGCACTGTATCATATAAACGCTGTGTTATGTTGATCGTTGACACATGAAGGAAAGGTGATCAGCCCACACTTCAGGTACCATTCCAGGGTAATATTGAATAAATATTACAGTGAAAAATTCACCTATATTTATTCGATCCCCCCCGACCCTGTTTTGTGTTAAAACTAAGAATAATCACCATATTTGTTTTTTTAGACTCTTATATATTTTACAATTTTGGTATACTTCAAAATATTGTTTTTCCCGCACACTGCATTGGAGCTTTCCCGCATATGAGCTTTTACTGCATACTGTGATTTCATACATGAAGCGTAGAACCTTGTGATCATTGATTAAAGTCACATTACATTTTTCAAATGATGTGGAATTATATTTATATTTGTGGAGGTCCTCACCAAAACGTTACATTTCCATTATAAATGATTTTAAGTAATCAGGAATTTTAGCTTGTATAATTGTTACGTTTTGGTGCGATTTGATTATTTCATATTGGTTTAACTCAGGATTGGTCACGTTTTGTAACAACTTTAATTAAAACTAACTAACTAACTAACCATCACGCCGCTTCCCCGCAGGGGTAGGCAAAGAGAATCGAACGCCACACCACTCTGTCCTTGCAAACATTCTTTGCCTCTTCTACATTCATGCATCTCCTCATACATACCCGACGATTATTACGACTCCTGACCCGGCCGCTTTCAAGTATTTGACATACCTGATTGTGCCAAGTTTTCCTCGGTCGTCCTCTGCTTCTTTTTCCAACTACATTCGCCTCATAAAATTGTTTAACCGTTCTTTCTTCACTCATACGCTCCACATGTCCAAACCATCTCAACACACCTTTTTTAATTTTATCGATAATGCTTATCTCAGCCTTACATTCTTTCCTTATTTCATCATTCGAATATCTATCAAACATCGTTTTGCCACACATTCGTCTGAGGGATCGCATTTCGACTGCATTCAGTCTGCTTTCTAATATTTGGAAGAATACAGTATCGAGATGGTTTGGACTTGAGGAATGTATGAGTGAGGAAAGAACGGTCAAACAAATTTATCAGGCGGAAAAAGAAGCAGAAGAAGACCGAGGAAATCTTGGCACAATCAGGTATGTCAAATACTTGAAAGCGGCCGGGTCAAGAGTCATAATAAGTAGTTGTCTGGTATGTATGAGGAGATGCATGAATGTAGAAAAGGGGAAGAATGATTACAAAGACAGAGCGGCTGTCCAAACTTAAAACACAGCAAGGGACATTTTTTTTGCAGTATGTTTTTTTGCATTTTTGTACTTAGTAGAATCTGCTTAGTCCAAAAGCGCAAAAAAAAATACTACAAAAATGTCCCTTACTGTGTTTTGAGTTTGGAAAGCCGAGAGTGGTGTGGCGTTCGATTCTCTCTGCCTACCCCTGCGGGGAAGCGGCGTGAAGGTTAGTTAGTTATAATACAGTAAACAGAGCAGATTTGCATTTAAAGGATTTTTTTGAGACCTCTACAATTATATTTTACTTCTGACTAGAAATTGGTGGTTTGAAAGACAAAATAGCAATACGGCTGTCCAAACATAAAACACATTAAGAAAATTTTTTCGTAGTATGTTTTTTTAGTAGGACCTACTTAGTCCAAAAATGCAAAAAAAACGTACTATAAAAAAAATGTCCCTTACTTTGTTTTGAGTTTGGACAGCCGAATAGCTCCACACCGCTAATATACAATTCGTACTTGATATTTTTTTTAAAGTGTGCGTTTAGGCAAATAAAAAGATGGGGTAAAAAATGGACCGCCCACGTCGCGGCGGAGTTGACCAAAAAGTACATTTATCAAACCCTCTTCTTCGGCTCGGAGATCGCCATCGTAAAAAGTTGGCTAATCAACAAGTGGGTGTTTGGGGCCGGCGTTTCGGGGTCACACTGTATTTTAGAGAGGGACTGCCTAAACTCACTCGGGTAGGTACCTACCACTTACTGCTCACTCTGGGTAGGTACCTACATTATGGGATAGGTTCCATTACCGCACATTGCCTTTGGGAAAAAAAAATATAAAAAAAATAAACGATGAATGAAGCAATACCAAACGCAAACTCCGGTGTGTAGATATGTATATCTATTTTGTCCGTCTCCGTAGTGTAATGGTCAGCACGCTTGGCTACCGTACCGGACGCGGAGGTCCCGGGTTTCGATTCACAGTGGGTGCTAAATATATATTTTTTTAAATATTTTTTAGTGATTTTTTCGCTCAAATATTTCTTCAATATTATACAATACAATGAATAAATATCACGATGTGCGATTATTGGCTAATAAATTAATATGAAAAAATCACAACATTCGGTGACATTATTACTGAAATTTATGGAGAACTACGGGAGATATGAAGGTTTAAACTTTAGATATTCTTATAAAACGAAAAACGTGCGTTCGCATACGTCAACAAATTTCCGTCATCGAACGTTTTATGACGTCATATGGTTTATTGTCTATGATTTATAGAGCTGTTATAGTAGTAGTGTGAATTGTTTGTTTACCACTACACTAGCATATGTGTTATACAAATATGAGGGGAGGGTGGGTGAGAGGTTAGACCATAGACATCAAATAGAGCCGCCAATATTAAAATAAGTCCATCATTTCTTTGACGTCATTCATTACCAACTTACGAAAACAACGTAATTACGAAGGCGAATTTTCTACAAGAAAATGATGAATGAAAATATTGACTATATCGGATGTTATAAACACTTCTACAGTCTAATACAATCCTTTATAGGTTGAGTATGTTAAATTAGATATTCCTCCCGTCTGGCAATGATCCATTCCCTGGACTAGTACCTGAAGCGGAGGGTTTGTCAGCTTGTGAGTTCCCTAGTGGACAGAGATTTGGACACACTCGAAATGGCATCTCGTGTGTGGGGCGGTGATCGGTGCCAGCACCCGTTCGCCTAGCGCGCGTGGATTGGGACATCGGACCCCGCGGTGGGCACACACAGCGCGCACCGGTACCTACCTACTCTACATGGGCACACAGTACCTACCCGATACGAACACAGTACTTGCCCAGTACCTACGCCAGGGATGGCGAACCTATGGCAAGACGATTTTGCATGGCACGCGAACGAAGAAAAAAAAAAGAGTATAAATAAATTCGAAAAAGTTTTAGAAATTGTAGTATAAAATATTTCAAAACACATTTAAATAAGCATGTGTATTTTCTTCGTTCATCAATAGTTTCGCAAACGATGGAAATGAAACACATGGACGACATTCATGTATAAAAAGATCGCATTGTTTAAAACTTCTGGCACGTGCTGGTCCCCCAAGATGATTTTTTAAAATAAAATCTCACTTTTAATACAGTTTTAAGGGTTGTACATTTTTTTAATCTTGTATTTTTTAAAATTTTTATTTTAATTTAATTTACCATTAATAAGTACTTAATTTTTTTTCCATGTATAAATGCTTTGTTCATATTAAAAATCTGAAGTTTCACAAACATTTGATGCATTTTTATATCCATGGCATTCATATTACTTATATTAAAATATTGAGTTTTTTTTGGTACTCAGGCCCAAAAAGGTTCGCATATTGAATTTTTTTTGGCATTCAAGCTCAAAAAGGTTCGCCATCCCTGCTCATGGGCCCACAGTACCTACCCAGTACTTGCACAGTACCTACCCGGTACTTGCCCAGTACTTACGCAGTACCTACGCAGTCAGGCGCCCGAACTAGGAGGCTAGGAGCGGAGGACCGACACGTGTTGCGTGGCGTACTCTCCATTCTTTTTGTTTCCGAATGTCTATGGCCTCTGGATTAAAAAGTTCTAGGGACTATTTTCGAATAGGGATGTGAGGCGGTGCGATCGACACGATGTTTTCGGAGATTGAAGAATCGACCTCTGACTTTTAAGGCAGAAGTCGATCCTTCAGTTTAAAATTGTTTACAATACGAATTTCCGAATTGTAAACAACGTCAACAATTTTACGGTTGTAATATTTCTCATATTTCTCATTACTTTTTGTCTGCCTCCGTAGTGTAATGGTCAGCACGCTCGGCTACCATTCTGGAGGTCCCGGGTTCGATTCCCAGGGGGGTTAAAATAAATATTTGTGATTTTTTCACTGTAATGTTTATTCAATATTACCCTGGACTGGTTCCTGAAGCGGAGGGCTGATCACCTTTCCTTCATGTGTAAACGATCAAGATAACACTGCGTTATATGACGCAGTGCCCTATGCACCATCGGGGTGCGGATAAGGGTTTTATTATTATTATTTTTATATTATTTATAAGTCACAGTTTGATCCTACGTATGCGTAATTTGCTTGGGTTAAATTTGGAGTATAGAATTTTTTTTTCAGTAATTTGGTATGTGGAACTAACCAAAAGTATGAAGAGATGAATGAATGTACAAGAAGATAAGAGTTATTGCAAAAATAGGGTAGTGCGGGGTTTTATTCTCTCTGCCTACCCCTGCGGGGATGCGGGACGTGATAGCTAGTTAGTTAGTTAGTTAAGTTTTGATTTCCTTAATATTGTGAATGCAATACATTCAGATGGGCATTCCTTAATCGTCTTCGCTGTCTTCCCCATCTGACTATGTATATTCTCAGTACAGCATGCACATCTCCCGATTTCCGTGTTCCTTATTCGGTATTTTAATGTGTTCACGGTTTGTTTTATACTGAATACATACTGAACAAAGAAATACCTAATTTTGAGTGTGTTTTTGGCCTCCGTACTAGAGGCTCCGAGCTCTATTCTCAGGAGGACCAAACAAATATAATTGATTTAAAATTATCACCAATGATACCTGAAGCGCAGGACTTGCCATCTAGTAATTCGTCAATTACAGTATCGATATAGTGTTATCTGCCACCGTAATGATGGTAAGCGCGTTAAGCTGGCGTGATGGAGGTGATTTTAAACTCAAATATTTATTCAATATTACCCTGGTCTGGTCCCTGAGGCGCAGGAGTGATCACCTTGCCTTCATGTAAATGACCATCAAGATAACACTGAGTCAATACGATGCAGTGCCCTATGCACCCTTGGTTACGGATAAGGGTTAGGAAGAAGAAGCATTAATGGTATCTGAAGCACAAGGCTTCTTCTTCTTCTTCTTAATAAGCCTTATGGCCTCCACTGCTGGATATAGGTTTCTTCCCCTTTTTTTCAGGACTTGTCATCTTTTAATTCGTTAATTAAATCAGTGCTTTTTGTATTCAAGACACACCTACCAAATTAGGAAATTTCAGAGGTTCATATTTACCATATTATGGTAACATATTTAACGTATTATGTTTAATGCGAAATGTGAGCCTACTGAGCACAGGCAATCAAAATTTGGAGCAATTGTGTTATTTTCACAAAACTAGACTTTTTTTTCCGCGGCACACCAACTAATCACCGCGGTACACCAGTGTGCAGCGATACAAACTTTGCAGAACAATGAATTAAAGAATACGCTGCATCGTGTCGATGCAGTGCTCTATGGAGGGTTGGCAGCTAGTGGCAGTACCAAGTTTCTAGTTTCTATCCATGTGGCATTGAGTTCGCCTGATGTCGATGTCGATTCGGCGCTCCCATCTCTAGCGCCGCAAGTGGCACACGGGCCGGGGTCACTGGCCGCGCGGGGCGGGCGGGCGGGGGAGCGAGAGGGGAGGCGCGCCCCTCTCGCTCCCCCACCCGTAGCGCTGGCCGCATAGGAGTAGAGGAATCGGCAGGACAAAGCTATTTCTAACGCGGGGACATGTTCCGTATCCCAATATTTCAATGGGCGCTGGACGGAGGTCGATTTGTGCACGCCGCCGAGAAAAGGGGGTGATGTTGGTAGAAAAAATGTGATATGTGTGCCATTCGTTTGTCTTTTATCTTGCTCACACGCAAATGGTGCATAGGGCACCGCGTCTGATCGACCTCGAGTTTCTACGTCAACTACGCGACGTCAAGATGTTGCCACGATTCTCGTTTGCTACTGCGTTGGACGTCCCGGGTTCGATACCCAGGGATTACAAATAATATAAAAATATTAATAATTTTTCACATTGGATCTGAATCGCTGGCCAATCACCTTGCGTACGTGTAATTAACCACCAAGACAACACTGCTCGGATGCAATGTAGTGCCCTGTGCACCATTGGAAGAGGATGAGATTAAAAATAATAAATAATAATTTAATTTAAATTCTTTAGTGCAAAAGTGGAAAATGACACATTTTCCTCTCTTTTAACCAGTATTTGCACTTAAATGGTGCATAGGGCACTACATTTCATGGATAAGGTATTAAATTGATTGTTAACTGTCTCAAAAAGTAAGGTATCGGTCAGATATAAGTAGGGTCGATGCAATTCTAGATGAAAGAAATATAGATGACATGTGTGAAGTGCGTTATTGTAATTTGGAAAAGGAAATGGAGGAGGAATGGTACATAAGAAATGAAGCATAGCAGCAATGACTAGGCCACTCAGTAATACTAATAAAAATACTAAGTAAACCACTAAATAGTGGTATTTACCAACTGAATTTAAAAATATTATTACCACAAAGTGACTGCCAAATCAATTCATGAAGTCAATTATTTTCATGAGTTTTTTTTTAAATTACCTAACGTCCAAGTGACTCTGAAATCTAGCTACGGCTTATGCAACACCGCTTATCATGACCCTACTCAGGCTTCAACTTTATAAGTTTCATAGCCTATGTCTACTTGTGAGTGGATTTACTCTTTATGTTTAAAGTTACTATAATTTCATGTAATTCATGAGTGGAAATTCTAGGCAAAACAGGTTTGTAAAATTTATTTTAGAAACTGATGAAATTGCTTTTCAGTCTGCCAAGGGTGATTCTTCTCTCGGTGATCCGAAAAGTGAAGAAGGGTTCTAGGGAACCTGTGGACGAGGAGAGCTGACCCCAACAGTCTACAGTAAGACGATAAGTTGGCATGGAGGTAAGAAAAATGAACTGATGAAATTGCTTGTATTCGTAGTTTTCACTAGAAAGTAGAGTCAGATTTTATATATAGTATAGTTCACAATCTTATAAATATATATATATATATATATATATATATATATATATATATATATATATATATATATATATATATATATTTATTATATAGATTTCTCTCCTTTCGAGAACTTCCTTTTTCTCTCTTTTCATAAATCAAAAAAATTGATTTTTCAGGAGAATGTTTGTAAAGTTTAAAAGTATAATACAATGTATTAAAAATAAATATCAATCCACTTACTGAACTTTTTACTGTGCAACAGATCTTTTTAGGTAAAACCTGAAGGTTTTTTCCCCATTTGAAAAATATTAAGTATATTTAAAAAAATAATTAAACAATACCTTTTCTTCAAAATGCAAAAACAACACTTTCTGCATTGTAGTGGGTAAATTTTAAGATAAAAATATGTCTCTTTTGCTGAGATTTAGTACATTTTCTGGGCATTCTGAAAACATGCACAACTGAAAATTGACATTTTTTTTATTTATGACGTTCTTGAAACTAGTGAGCGATATAGTATAGTTGTCCGCCTCCGTAGTGTAATGGTCAGCATGCTCGGCTACCATTCTGGAGGTCCCGGGCTCGATTCGATATTGTCCTGGACTGGTACCTGAAGCGGAGGGCTGATCAGCTTTCCTTCGTGTATTAACGATCAAGATAACACTGCGTTTATATGATGCAGTGCCCTATGCACCATTGGGGTGCGGATAAGGGTTTTATTATTATTTTTTTATATTATTTATAAGTCACAGTTTCATCCTAAGTAAGCGTAATTTGCTTGGGTTCAATTTGGAGTATGTAAAAAATATACAGTTATTTGGTAGCCCAGTGCAGTGCCCTATGCACCATTGGGGTGCGGATAAAGATTTTATTCTTTTTATTATTATAGTTCACAATAAATTAATAAAGTTGATCCCTAAAAACAATACAAAAATACAACAATATAAGAGACGCAATGGATTCAATATCTTACATCAATCAAGATCTGTCACATAGCTCATTTAGTTGTTTTATTCGTGTAGTCATTTCTTACAAATTATTATAAACATTACTAAATCCGATAGATCTTCATGTCCCATTGCCTCATCAATTTTTGTAAACTGAATTCGCTCACTCCTTTCAAGAACGTCAAAAATCAAAAATCTTCAATTTTCAGTTGTGCATGTTTTTGGAATGCCCAGAAAATGTACTATACCTAGCAAAGGAGACATATTTTTAACTGAATATTTACCCGCTACAGGGCAGAAAGTGTTGTTTTTGCATTTTGAAGAAAAGGTGTTGTTTAATTTTTTTTTTTTTAATTTACTACTTTTTTCAAATGGAGGAAAAACCTTCAGGTTTTACCTAAAAAGATCTGTAGCACAGTAAAAAGTTCAATAAGTGGCTTGATATTTATTTTTAATACATTGTATTATATTTTTAAACTTTGAAAACGTTCTCCTGAAAAATCAAGTTTTTTGATTTATGACGTTCTTGAAAGGAGTGAGCGAATTGTCAAACTATCTTTTGCACATTTTGTTTCCAATTTAAATCCCTTTCAAAATTTGGACATACCCACACCAAATGAGATACATCTTGTGATAACATCTCATCACATTCACAGTCTTAATGTAACGGGTTAAAACCACCCCCTCATTTAAATTGAAGGAAAACGTAACTTGATATTCGTTAGACGCCCTCTTTCGACGGGATAACATTAGCCATATCAGGAAGCATTCATTTCACAAGGGAGAACGCCCCACGAACGCCCCCAAACCGCTCATTCATAATAAAACAAGGAAATGAATCCACAAACAAGTCCCGTGCTAACGAAATTTAGGAACGTCGTTGATTTTGCAACATTTTCTAAATATATATAAATATCTTGTTCTTCTAACCTTTACCCGTACCCAATAGTGCATAGGGCATTGCATCTTATTGACGCAGTGTTATCTTGATCAGCCCTCCGCTTTAGGTAAATGTCCAGGGGGTAATATTGAATAAATATTAGAGTGAAAAAATCACTTATTTATTTGACCCCCCATATTTATATATATATATATATATATATATATATATATATATATATATATATATATATATATATATATATATATATATATATATATATATATATATATATATATATATATATATATATATATATATATATATATATATATATATATATATATATATATATATATATATATATATATATATATATATATATATATATATATATATATATATATATATATATATATATATATATATATATATATATATATATATATATATATATATATATATATATATATATATATATATATATATATATATATATATATATATATATATATATATATATATATATATATTTGCAACATTTTGAGTGTGTCCAAATACGTTAATTAAAGGATTTATTTATCATATTATGTACTTGGCTACCGTTCTGCAGGTCCCGGGTTCGATTCCCAGGGGGGTTCAAATAAATGTAAGTGTTTTTTTCACTAATATTTATTCAATATTACCCTGGACTGGTACCTGAAGCGGAGGGCTGATCACCTTTCCTTCATGTGTAAACGATTAAGATAACACTGCGTTATATTATTATTTATTATTATTATCTCTCGATATAAACATAATAAATAAATGGTAGAGTGAGTTCGAACCGAGAAACTCTGACTTAAGAGTCCGCGACACTAACCACGGGACCACATCCTGACACATTTTGTATTGTTTATTTATATCTAAATATAATAGTGTTCATATTAAGTATTTAAAAATCGATTTCATTTAAAAATATTTTTATATCACGGACTTTCGGCTCTAACGGACAACCCCTTCTCCAATTATTCCGTTATATCGAGGTTTTACTGTAATAAAATAAATAGAGAAGTCTCTTTTTCGAAATTGATAATACCCTTACCCTTATCAATATTTTGTTATCTTCAACCCCTACGTATCGAGGGTTACACAGGCCATCTGGAGCCTCGGATAACATTGTCAGCAATCTATACACCTTGGTCCCTTGACCTTTGATATCGCTGTCTGCAGTAACGACCATACACTTTGATATATCAACATAGATGAAGAAGAATATGGAAACTTCCATAAAGTAAAACAACTTTGTTTTTAACCACTTTTTTATTGGTACATTTTTTTCTCCAAGCGGTTTCGACAAGAAAACGCCTTGAGAAATAAAATCCGTGTCTCTCTCCTCTCTTAAAAAAAATCAGCACCAAAGGGTTAATTAACCCTTTTTAAATTATATAATTCGTCTTATTTTTTGTTTTATTTATTTATTTTATTTGGGTTAATAACAGCAACACATTTTAAAAAAACAACACTAAACAAGCCAATTATAGTTAACCACAGAAACATAACGGTTAGTACAAAATATTTAGTGTAGATCTAGCAAATGAACACGTATTTATGAGAGAATGTGCATAGGGCTTCTAATAGTGCATAGGGTTCCGCGTCGTATTGGCACAGTGTTATCTTGATCGTTACTTACATGAAGGCAGCACGATCGCTCCTGCGCTTCAGGGACCAGTCCAGAGTGTTTATTTTACTTCCCCCCTGGGAATCGAACGTGGGACCTCCAGCACGGTAGCACTGGACGGTATAAAGACTAGACAACTCTTGTTATACGAGTCTTGCCGTCATTTTCTTTCGACAATCTAACCTTCGAAGTATGTACAGTGTGTGCATGGAACATACATTTTAATATAAACGCTATTATATATTAATATATAATAGCGACATGGCGGCTGGTCTAGGATCTCGGAACAGTAGAGCTACACCCACGCCCACGCCTCGACAGTATTTATTTCAAGTAGTTAGAATTGTTATAAGGAGAGACGACGCCCCCACCAAGAGCTCCAAGGACTTGCTTCCTTTTATATGTGTAAAATCAACAACAAAACATTTAAACTATTTCAAAAACCCCGGAAAGTGTCCTATTTGGGATGCGTGGAGGAGAAAAGTACTGGTGATTTAGAGGAGAAAACTACATGCTACTGCAATGAGCATCAAGGCTAAGATCGAGGGTCGAAGAGGTGCAAGAAGCTGGATTTCCTGGGTCTATAATATACACGAGTTGACAGGAGTACGGAGTGCCGAGGAGCTGTTTTGGACTGCCCAAAATAGGGACACTTCCTCACAAGTGATAGCCAACGTCGGAGAGACCCGAAACGATACGTAAAGAAGATTTGAAAAATATACATACTTAGATGGTTTTTATCTGACTGAATTTGTTTGTTTGAGAAAAAGCAAAACTGTAAAACCTCGATATAACGGACCCCTATTTGTCGAAATTCGGATAAAACGGACAAAAAATCTGGCCAGTAAATATGATTTGATTTTTCGAAGTTCGATTTACGGTTCGCCTCCGTAGTGTAATGATCAGCACGCTCGGCTACCGTTCTGGAGGTTCCCGGGTTCGATTCCCAAGGGGGTCAAATAAATGTAAGTGATTTTTTCACTACAATATTTATTCTATATTACCGTGGACTGGTACCGGAGGCCTGATCACCTTTCCTTCATGTGTTTACGATCAAGACAACACTGCGTTTATATGATGCAGTGCCCTATGCACCGTTTGGGTGCGGATAAGGGTTAAAAAAAATAGCAAACATCAAAATTGCAAAAAAAACTTGATTTATTTCAAAGCAGCATTACTGAAAGAAATGCGTTTATATCAAGTAGCAACATCACTTTACGACGAGTGTCCGAAGACAATAAAAATAATTTTGTTTGTGTTTTTCATTGTATATTTAAATCTAAACATAGTATTATTTTTTAACATCTCATCAAAGATGAAGAAGAATATGGAAGTCTGGGCATTTACGGGGCTGACGACCGTTATAGGCTGGTTTAAGTGATCACTTTACACACGTGTAATATTCACCTATTCCACCCATTATTGACAACCACACCACTCAAATTCTTGGAAGTTCTATATATATGAACCAATTTAGAAACCTTAAACAAGTATTTGGACACACTCAAAATGTTGTATCTAAATATAGTGTTCATAATTAAGAAAAAAATTGAACCTATTTTTATGTAACAGACTTTCGGCTTTAACGGACACCCCCTCCCCCGATTTAGTCCGTTATATAGAGGTTTTACTGTAATTTATTTACGTTTCAATAGGAAGTGGGCTATACTCTAACGGTTTCGGATATTATATTATAAAACTAATTATAAAAACTATGATCCCAATCAATGTCTTGTACCTATTTCACGCAAATTATTGTCATGGGAATATTGCAAAAAGTCGACCGGATATTTATTCGAGATAACATCTTGCGGCGAGTTTAAATACTGAACGCCGCGCTGGGAGGACTCCAGGATGCGGGGCTAATAAAACTTAACTGTTTACCATATTTATATTAAAATAAAACTTTATACCTTTCTGGAGATAAAATGATGACGACAGGTCTGGGATTGTAGTGAAAAGATGACATAAAGTACGTATCTTTACTTATGTTTTCGTAATAGGTTTTTTTTTTTAAAAGAAGTTTGGTTTTTAAACTTGTAACATTGATATTCTACAGACTGCCAATTTGACAGTCGACAGTTGATTTTTTGTAATGGCCCTGCCATTTCTCATTCCCACTTTTATTGTCCTTTTTAGAAAGTCGAGGGACCCGTCACGTGTTGTCCGGCTTTAGATGCGTTCCCATGGCCATCATAAATCGGTACAGCATTTTATGATTCCCTATCCTAAAGGAAGAGGGCTTTTTAACATAGTCTAATTTGGTACTTCGTGAGAGTCGGGTGTAACATAACTTAACAGAGCTGTTTGGAAGCACATGAGTATTGACTGTCGTATTGTTGTTTTTAAATAAACAAATATATAAATAGTCAATACCGTGTTTTAATTAATACTCGCTTCAGTCCAACCTGCCTCCTGACAAAAAGGGGACTAAAGTGTCCTGTTCAATGTGGACGCCATCGAGTGCACGCGTACGCTGATCACAAAGTGTCTTCGCGCACATAGCACACGCGACGCGTCCGTCCATAACTTTACATTTTAGTCAGTACGTTTTGCCATTTTACCATGAATAGACTGACCACTGTGCGCGTCGTAGGTTCGGTGAATGGGCCGAAAACAATATTCAGCTTGATCCTCCTTTTCCTTTTTGTTCACCGATGAGCCACATTTTTGGTTAAATGGCTATGTCAATAAGCAGACTTGCCGAATTTGGAGTGGAGAAAACTCAAAAGCCTTTGTCGAGACGCCCTTACATCCATGAAAAGTCACTGTTTGATGTGCTTTATGGGCAGTTGGAATCATTGGCCCATATTTATTTAAGGACGATGCCAGCCAGAATGTTAAGGTGGAGACTGACCGGAGCATTTCATCGTAACATAACGTCGTAACATCGCTCGCGGCGAGCATCACCGAGCATCCGAAACTATGGAGTGGTGAATGCTCGCGTCGTAACGTGTTACGTTACGACGAAATGCTCTGGTCAGTCTCCACCTTTGCGGTTTTGACAAACACCTATTGACGTCATAATTAGTACCCACTTTTGTACCACAACGTATTAATTATATAATAAATTACTATGAATGGAGACCCACCAAGTAGGCAGAGAGGACAGAACTCTACATCAAACTGTCTTTTCAAACAATCTTCGCCTCTTCTTACGTCTCTTCATACACACCCGCCGATTATTCCGACTCCTGTCCTGACCAATTTCAAGTAGGTATTTGAATTAAGTATTTCAAATGATCAAGTGATCATGCCGAGTTTTCCTCGGTCTTTTTCTGCTCCTGTATCCAACTGCATTCGCCTAAATTTGTTTTACTACCCTTTCTTCACGCATTTAATTCACATGCCCAAACCATCTCAACACACCTTTCTTTATCGATAATAAACTTGAATTATTTTCATTGATATTTATTCAATATTACCCTGGACTGGTACCTGAAGCGGAGGGCTTATCTCCTTTCCTTCGTGTGTTAATGATCAAGATAACACTGCGTCTATATGATGCAGTGCCCTATGCACCATTGGAGTGCGATAAGGGTTTGAATGAATGAATATTTCCATTGAAACATAATATATACATCGTTTTGACGCACTGAAAGATTGCATTTCGAATGCATTCAATCGACTTTCATCCCACTTTTGCCAACTCCATGCTTCACTGCCACACAGGGTTGGAACCAAGACTGAATACTGATACCTTAAGAGTAAGACTGATCGATGAAAGTTCATAAATTTATTTATAAATTTTATAAACAAAAAATGACCCATATTTTTTTTTCTTTATTTAAAATTCTTTTGCATTACATAAATTCAAAAACAAAAAATATTTATAAAAAATAAAAATGAATACAAAAAAGATCCCACAAAGGCATGGCCTGTGTGTGGGTATACAAAATAAATAGTCATAGTACAGGGTATAAGGGTATAGGTTTCTAAGTATAATTAGTTAATACAAAATACAAAAAACTTAATTTAAATACAAAAAAAAAAATACTTGACTCTCAGGGAGCAATTTTTTTTTTTTTTAAATTAAAACTTAAACATAAAAAAGATGACAAAGTAAAAAAGTAAAAAGCTAGCGATCATGTGCTAAATGAAAAAGGAACTTAAATCTGTCTCTTTTATAAATAATCTAAGCAATTTTTTTTTTTTATAAAATTTGCTTAGATTATTTTTTATAAATAATCTAAGCAAATTTTATTATTTTTTGACATCTCACCAAAGATGAAGAAGAATATGGATGTCTGTCAACCGTCATAGGTCGGTGAAAATAACTCCTGTAATTGGAGATAATCCAGATTTTGTGAACAAGTATTTGTACACACTCAAAATGTTTTGAAAAATGACCCTTTTGATGGAAAAACACAGAGCATTCTATAACTCGTTACAGAAGATAAAAAGAGATAAGGATGACGACGATAAGCCGAATGACCTAACTGCCATTAGAGGAGAGAGAAACTGGAGAGGATGTGCTTCCGAAGTATGTCCCGTAACAGTAAAAACAGGACAGATTTCCTGTAGAAACACTTGGATACTAAGAAGTAAAGAAGATACACTTGGATTAATAAGAATTAAATACAATCTTCGCTAATACCTTCCGCTCCTTCAGCGCTTCGGGCTGCCGATAAAAATATCAATTTTTGGAATTAATATACAATTCACATCCTTCCTTACATATTGGCACAAAAGCAATACCTAGCCTTATGCCTTTACCTATCCCTTTGGGCGTTTGTGAACTACACGGAATTTTACCGTCCGGCACTTTAGTTAGCGTAATAAAACAATGATTGGCTTGTACTTTTGTCCATCTTTCTTCAGATCGGTGCGTGAACATGTTGCGCGTAAATTTGATTATGCTGAACTACTATCGTAGTCGCTTTTATTTTTCAAAACCGGACTGCCGGACGGTAAAATTCCGTGTAGTGCACAAGCTGCCTTTGTGTAGTGGGACTTAAAAACTCCTGACAACTTTTAAGTATTTGAAATGCTTGATTATTCCAAGTTTTCCTCGGTCTTCCTAGTTTTTATTGCCAGCCACATTCGCCTTGTACGAGTATATTTTTGTACTATTCTTTCATTCGAATCAATCCATGTCGCAATACACTTTTCTTATATTATCGATAATTCTTATCTCAGCCTTACATTCTTTCCTTACATCACCATTCGAACATCTACATATCATTCATAGTTAATCAATATTTTAAAATACAAAAAATATAGAGCTTTGTCGGTAGTTAATTGTAGTTCATTTTATCAAACGTACGAGTTTCTGCGATTTTAATATTGTCTAAATAGAAAGACGAAAAATTTGATGGCCGACAACTATTTTTTTTTACACTGATGTATCATTTAAAATAATTTAATTTTTTGCTTTAAACGCCGTTTTTGTATTGAAAAAATAAGTTTTTCTCAGAAATAAATATATGGTTTTCAATAGAAAAGAGTTATTGAAAGGTGAGGAGTTTAAAAAAATGTAAAAATATTTTTTCAATATATATATATATATATATATATATATATATATATATATATATATATATATATATATATATATATATATATATATATATATATATATATATATATATATATATATATATATATATATATATATATATATATATATATATATATATATATATATATATATATATATATATATATATATTTCATTCCGTCATGGTGTGAAGCTGAATTTAAGCATTGGTTGGATCAACTTTAGGCGATAAGTGTATGTAACAGCAAAAAATAAACTGTTCGCGGACAACACTTGTGGTAGCCGGTCGCGTACTAAATTGTATATTTGAGAGTACACCCTTAATGTGTTAATGTAGTTATGTTATTGGTGATTCGTGGGTCTTTTAACAGGGAGATGTTTTCTCGTGTATTATTCGTTTTGCATTATTAGGTTTCCAAATGTTTTTTTCCCAAAAAAATAGAGGTGGTTTTTGCCGATGGATATATACACTTTTCGTCTAAATTTGATCCAACCAGTGCTTAAATTCAGCTCCAAACCATGACGGAGTACGTAATCAGCAAAGGAGGTACCGCGCCTAGACCCCGAAATGACCAAATTACTCTCCAAGCGGCATTTTACCCGAGGAAATAATATAATAATAATACACAAGCAGTCTCAGAAAGGCAGAACGGTTTTTTGCGTTGCACCAACTCCGTATAATGCCGGCCAGGAGTCAATGATCCCTCTAAAAAGCTAGCGATACTCTCACAGCACGGAACGTACTCTCCACTCACAATAGACGCGAGTTGGGATTTGAAAACAGCGGAAATAATTTGGTGGTTGAAGCAGGATCGGATTGGCACGCCAGAAACCAGAAACCGAACGCAGGGGTGGATTGGGACCTTTAGTCAACCAGATGATATAAAAACAATTGAATCATTCCACGACATCACCTAAGCTGATTATAATATTTTTGAGTGTGTCAAATGCTCAAATATTTAGCAATATTATTATTTCATTATTGATTCGACAGTCAGTTTGTATTAATATTTTTATCCCTTTTTAATTTTACTTCTTCTTAAAATCTATTGTAACACGTGTTTCGATGCTTTCCGCATCATTTTCAAAACTTGTCGATACGGTGTTTGTAAATGGTGCACAGAAACACGTAAAGAATACATAGAAACACGTGTCACAATAGATTATAAGAAATAGTGGTATTTAAAGAGTAAAAGATTGGTCAAATTATAAGCTTAAGAATAAGAATGAAAATGATATTTTCTGACGTTTCTCATGTGTGTGATTATAATCCAGGATTCGGACCTCACCAATAGATGTCTCTAGTGATGTTCTAGGTGATTCAAGAACAATGTTTCAAAATTGGTTCATATACTTATATAGAACTTTCAAGAATTTGAGTAGTGTGGTTGTCAATAATGGGTAGAATTGGGGAATGTTACACGTGTGTAAAGTGATCACTTGAACCAGCTAATGACGGTTGTCAGCCCCGTAAATACCCAGACTTTCATATTCTTCTTCATCTTTGATGAGATGTCAAAAAATAATAGTAAAAGTTTAATAAAAATGGATAAACATTCCCACATAAAGACTCCCCAATCAATTAATGAGAGTCCAAATTTTCGTTTATAATATATCCCAAGTGTGGCACAATTCCGTATTTGTGAAAAAAAACTTTCTTCTTCTTTCCCAACTCTTATCCAAACCAAATGGTATAAAGCATTGCCGCAGAATTATCGTTAATTCAAGTACAAAATCGCTTTATTTATTCATCACACATTTATTTTGGTCCCTCAGAAAGTTGAAACCGGAACTTTCAGCTTGGTAGTCAAAGGCGCTTACCACTATACACTACGGAAGTGTAAATTTTTGGAATGGTGATATAAGGAAAGAATGCAGAGCTGAGATAATCACTGTCGATAAAATGAAGAAAGATGTGTTGAAATGGTCAAAAAATGTAGCGAAAAATGATTTTGAAAAAAAACGTAAAACAAACAAATGAGGCAGAGAAATGTAGAAGCAGAGGAAGACTTTGAATGATTTAGTACTTCAAACACTTTAAAGTGGACAGGTCAGGAGTCGGGATAATCGGTAGGTATGATGAGGATCTCCTCATTCATCACTCATCACCATTTCATCACTCATGTTTGAGAAACTCCTCACTCACTGCTCATCTGAAAGAATGTCGAAGAGGCTTAAAATGTTAGTAAGACATATTGGTGTGGCGTTCTATACTCTCTGCCTACCCCTGAGGCGATGCGGCGTGACGTTGCGTTAGTTAAATAAATAAACCACTTCACACCGGGCAGTGACCAGTGCGCGAGCGAGTCCATTATATCTTCTATCTGACCCTGACGAAATCCTATGCTAAGATGATTAGAAATTTCTCCCCACAGTTTGTTGAACTTGAAGTTAACCGCGATCCAGCGGTTACAGCGGACGGTTTAGCAGCGGTAAGCGGGTGTATGGGATTGTCACTAACCGCCGGTTAAACCAGTTCGTAACAATATCATCCTTAGTTCGTACTTTCTCCTGCAAGTAGGTCCTAGACCCAGAACTCGTCCTTGAGGGACGCCACAAAGTATCAAGTAGTTGAGAAAAAGAAAGCTCGTGGGGCTTTTCAATAGTGATAAAAATATAACACGGAATATTTCTTCCCACAGGCTTCATTAGGATAGTCGAAAAACATCTTCATTTTTTAAAGCCCTTGAATTTTGTCACACTGCTTTTACTCATTTAAAAATAGGTACCTACACACAAAAGAAATAAATTTATGTAGTTATTTTTCATCATACACATAATAATAATTTAAAATTATGCGCCCTTATTGGGTTTCTGCATGCCGAGGGCACATTTTACAATGTTTTTTTTTATTAAATTGCTTATGACAAACAATTACCATAAATACGACATGGCCAAATGATGCGATCTATTTCAGATCTACCCACTTCCATTTTTTTTTATGAATAGCTCTTTTGTACTAAGTTTCAGTATATTAGATGACTTTATGGATAATAGAAGTAGGTTGTACAACTTTATCGCATAATAATCCAAGTTTTTTTGACCAAAAGAGGTATGTGTTAATAATTGTTTGATGTGTTTCTGCGTTTTGGATCATGAGCTACGAAGTACGCTTCCATAAAATGTGCTAATTATGATTTGTGTGCTTAGCTGGGTTTACTTACAATAATTAAAAAAATAATAAAACCCTTACCCGCACCCCGATGGTGCATAGAGCACTGCGTCATATAAACGCAGTGTTATCTTGATCGTTTACACATGAAGGAAAGGTGATCAGCCCTCCGATTCAGGTACCAGTCCAGGGTAATATTGAATAAATATTACAGTGAAAAAATCAATTATATTTATTTTACCCCCCTTGGGAACGGAGGCGGACAATTACTTACAATGTATAATGAAATTTCCGCCTCCATAGTGTAATGATCAGCATGCTCGGCCACCGTTCTGGAGGTCCCGGGTTCGATTCCCAGCGGGGGTTAAATAAATATAAGCGATTTTTTCACTCTAATATTTGTTCAATACTACTCTGGACTGGTACCTGAAGCGGAGGGCTGATCACCTTTCCTTCATGTGTTAACGATTAAGATAACACTGCGTTTATATGATGCAGTGCCCTATGCACCATTGCGGATAAGGGTTTGAAGAAGAAGAAAAAGTATGATGAAAAATGGACTTCAATAGACTTCTAGACTTCTAGACTCGAATTATTTTGTTCTTCAAAACGAGGAATCCATCGGAGCCAACATAGTCGCCCACTGATGACCTATACAGATCTTGGGTGCTGGTGTATTTCATTGATTGAATTCACCTTTTCGCCGATTTTGGTTCGTCATTGAAAGTTCTCCGAGCAATGTTTGTATAGATCAATCATAATAAACTCAATCTTCATCCTCTAGCTGACCCAATGACCTTTTATCGGCTACTTTCACCCGACACATGAGATTATTGCATGGATGAAAAAAACACCTAAAAAGAAATCGAAGAAAAATACACAAAATGTAATCAGCTTCGTTTTAACCACTTTTTTATTATTAGTACACTTTGACCTACTGGTTACGACAAGAACCTTGTCATCATCAGGGTTTATTATATTCTAAAACATTAAAATACTGATCATTAATTACATTCCCTTATTAAAAACTGAATCCTAAATGTTTTTTGGTAAGGAAATGTAATTAATTATGAGTATTTTAATGTTTTAGAATTTAATAAGCCCTGATCCATCTTTCATCGGATCGTTGCGTGAAATCGTTGCGCGTAAATTCGATCACCCTAAACTGTCGTAGTCGCTTTAATTTTTCAAAACCGGACTGCCGGACGGTAAAATTACGGGTAGTGCCCAAACCCCACTCGACCACATTCAAGAATTTGAAATACTTGAAAATGCCAAGTTTTCCTTGATCTTCCTCTGCTTCGATGTTAAACATTCCGATGTTACATTCGCCTCATCAATTTGTTTCACTGTTGTTTCTTCACTCATTCGATTCACATGCCCAAACTATCAAAACACACCTTTCTTAATTTTCGATAATATAATATTTGGATAATTAAGGATTCTCAGCCTTGCATTCTCTCTTTTTTTACCATTAGATCATCACAGTTTGCCGCAAATTCATCTTCTTAGACGATCGCTTGATCGACAATGAAAACTATTAAATTTTAATTCACAGTAAAATCGGGATAAATTTTGTTTAACATTTTTAAAAATAATTTCGCAAATCATAAAATAAAATTGCTTTGCAAGAGAAGGTATTTATCCTTCAGTCGACACCTTCCTTCACATTCGAGTTCTCAACACCATCTCGATGGTTGATACGAATAAGTTTTATATTTAGCAGAAAACTTCATGAAATGTTTCTAAAATAATTCACTCCAAAATTTGAGTAGTGTGGTTGTCGATCATGTGTAGAATGGTGAATGTCGCACGAGTACAAAGTGATCACTTAACCAGCCCTGTAAAAACTCAGCTTGAGATGTCAAAAAGGTGGTTATTCTTCCTTCATTCCGATATGGGAGAGTCTATAGTCTGTACCTCCGCGCGAGTTGAGCGACCTCGTGGATACTCCGAGGGACGAACAGACGAACAATGGGATGAATAGAGGAACACCATGTCGGGACAACGGAACGAACTATACGAGCAGTTACAGCCAGTTTAATACTTGTACATAAAACTGTTGCATAAACCTACTACAGCAACCTGCCCAGCGAGCATACGTCATAAATATGACGTGCATTCTTTACCATTATTACCAGACCCCATCTCAGTCTTGAATGCCTGTATTTTAAAACCCGCTTGTCTGATCCTCGGTGTGACGTTAAACTCAGTTGTACTTCATCTTCTTCTTTATGAGCCCTCTGACCTCCACTGCTGGATATAGGCCCTTTCCCCTTCTTTCCATTTCCTTTTGGGGTCTTCCTCCACCTCTTTTGTTCTCCCAAGGTCACCATCGTAGAATGGTCCATCTTGTGGGGAGTTGTACTGGAGAGACTCAATCTCTATGTTCCTGATAACTATCTCAGGTTTCGGGAAGTCAGGTTGTTCTGTCACCCAATTGGTAGACCCAACCTGCCGATGGAAATGTTGAGCTTTGATCTTTCCCTTTTCCCCCTTTCTTCCCTACCGTCCATCTTCCAGGCATTTTCACATATTTACAAACGCGGAATTTTGTAACTGGAATAGTGTAAATATTTATTTTATGTAGCTCATTTATGCGAATGACTTGATTTACGTAACTTTCTGAAAATTCAAAAAAATAAATTTAATGTACAGCAAAGTGCACAAAAGTTGACATTCCCACCACCTTTCTCTACATAAAAGTTAAAAATTAATCAAACTTACGACTTTCTCGCAAGATAATAAATCTTAAGACGACCCGTCCTAAATTTCCTTAGACCAGGACCTAATCAGGAGTAAAAAGGGGTCTGGTGATCGGTCACCAGAAAAGGGAAGGTTTTTTATAGTCCCTCCCTTCTTTTGCGGGTCTTTATTTTGATTGTGAGAGCGAGGAAGAGTTGTTTGGTGAGGCTGGGCGTGGATAGGAGCCGCGACATCCTAGTTGTGGGTCGACGAACTCATAAAAGTGGGCAAATGTCACACATGAGGAGATAGGAACTCGGGAAGAAAGGACCATAGACTATGGGGCAGAGATACTGAAACTTTTACATGTATAAAGGGGTGCGTAAGCGTATCGACTGATTTTTAACATAAAAAAACACTTTTTGACATCTCAAGATAGATGAAAAGGAATATGAAGTCTGGGTATTTACAGGGCTTACGACCAGTCATATGTAAATAGTGTAACATTTACCTTGTTACCACGCTACTCAAATTATAAAAGTTATATTGTGGTTTGCACAAGCCAATCCAAGCCAATCATCGTTTTAAAACGCTAACTGACGTGCCGGACAGTAAAATTCCGTGTAGTGCACATACGCCCTTAGAAGTCGGAATAATCGGTAGGTACGAGTATGACGAGATGCATGAATTTGGAAGAGGCAAAGATTATTTTTTGTGACGTTCTCTCTGCCTACCCCTGCGGGAAGCAGAGTGATGCTTGGTTAATAAGTTACAGATTAGTTGTGTACTTCTTCGAGAAGAAATGAGTATGTATAAAACATGATTTCAATCTATCAAATCGGACTGGATAATAATCGTATCACAAAATGTTGGAACATTACTTTTTATCAGCTGTTGAGTGCGTGCTGTAGCTCAGGAACTTATCTGTAGCCATATTGTGAGACCAGACCTCGAACCACCTGATTAAATGTTTATGCTCGGGTAAAACAATACTCACTCGGTATCTCACACAAGAGGCAAGAGTGACGCAGTCAAGGAATGACAACACCGAGTATCATTTTTTCTCTCAGGTACTTGTCAGGCACCTACCGCCTAATATTGGCAACACCTATAATATTTTTTTGGTGGAATGCAGTATTGTGGCTACTCAAGAACTGGTCAAGTACCTACTTAATATTGCCAACACCTAGTATAATTTATTTGGTCGAATGCAGTATTACCTACCAAATATTGTTGATACCTGGATACTTTTGTCGAATGCAGTATTGTGGCAACTCGAGAACTTGTTAGGTACCTAACGAATATTGCCAGCACAAATGTATCTTTTTTTGGCCGAATGCAGCAAATTTGGAAACGAGTGAAGACGAAAAGTAAAGAAGAGACTTACTTCAAGAGATGTTTTTTTACCTAGCTTTGGGTATAGACATCCCTCGAACCCTGCCAGTGATCCAGAGATTCTATATTAACTTGGTACACTCACCTGTGTGACCCAAAAATACCAGCCAAGCTTAAGGGAAAAGTCGACCAAACAATAGTCAGATCCACACTCCTCTATGGCTCTGAATGCTGGACGCTAACACCTGGTCCAGGCAACTAGAAACTACTGAAATGCGAATGCTTAGATGGTCAGCTGGAGTGTCCCTTAGAGACAAAATAAAGAGTTCACGCATTCGCAGAAGCCTGGGTATAACTGATATCAATAGTAAGGTAGAGAAATGTATTGAGATGGTATAGGCACATAGAACGTAGAGAACCTAAACATATTGTAAACCAGGTGATCGCCATGGATCTTCCTCGAAAGTCATCTAGAGGAAAACTAAAAAAACTTATGGATGCTACAGAAAGATAACATGTACGAAGGCATGATGAAGGTGACGTTGTATAAGATAGAAAGACCTACAACCTGAGGACGAGGAGAGCATATCAAGAGCTTACCTTGACCAAAAAAAAACCTTGCATGCTGCAGATAGATAACATGATTCCAAGGCATAACGTAAGTGACATTGTATATGATTGAAGGACCTACAACCTGAGGATGAGGAGAGCTTACCCAAGAGCTTACATAGACCAAAAAAATCATGGACGCTACAGAAAGATAACATGATTCGAAGGCTTGACCCAGCTCGCGTTGTAATGATAGAAGGACCTACAACCTAAGGACGAGGAGAGCTGACCCTGACAGCCTACAAAGACGATAAATTGGGATGGAGCAAGGAAGAAGTAGTCTCACCAAAATGTTGCATCATATCTACGTCGGCAAAATAAGATCAGGCGAAATGCATTGCTCCTTTTGTCTTAGGTTCCTCAACGTAATACGATATGGAGTACGGATAACGGTACCGCGAGATGTCAACCAGTAACCCAGCAAGTCCTAGGGACAAGTCAGCATTGATCTGGTTGGGAAACGTCACGCAACTAGCTAACTGCACTCGACAACTCCCATACTGGTATCGGTATATGGCACTCGCATATCAACATGGTAATACTCACCCAACCGGGTTATGCTAATGGGATTTTTCAATTGAAAATAAATTTTGGGTGAAGTATTGACTTCGTGACGATGATGATGAAATCTTGCCGTGCCGTTTGGGATAGTCACTCCGAATCTGTAGAATATATCGTGAGTGTACTGGCAAAAAACGTTAACTCGAAAATATGCAATTTTGACTTAATGATGCAGTATTAAAAACTGGCAAAATACACCAAGCAGTTTGAAATGTCATTATTAAAGAAAACACTCGTTTTTACCACTTGAGTTTATTTTATGACGACTGGTTTCGGAAGCTAAGCTTTCACCTTCAGAACTTTATGTAAACTGTTTACATTTAGACCTGAAGGTGGAAGCTTAGCTTCCGAAACTCGTAATAAAATAAACTCAAGCGGTAAAAAACAAGTGTTTTCTTTAATAATTTCATCATGTTTTATATGCCGAAACAATAAATTGAAACGTCATATTTATGTAGTTTTAAAAGTAAATTCAACTACAAGTTTAATAGCGGGTATTTTTTAAATGGCAGGGATCATTCAAACACGGAATATAGAGTTGACGTTTTTTGCCAGTATACCCACGATATTACATCTAAAGTTTATTTATCAATTTATTAATTTATTTCATCGTATACATATTTTTAAACCTTTATCCGACGGTGCATAGGGCACTCCATCATATAAACGCAGTGTTATCTTACCGTTAACACACGAAGGAAAGGTGATCAGCCCTCCGCTTCATGGACCAGTCCAGGGTAGTATCAAATAAATATTAGAGCGTAAAATCACTAATATTTATTTTCGTCCCCTCCTGAGACTCGAACCCGGGACCTCCAGTACGGTAGCTAAACACGCTAACCATTATACCAAGGAGGCGGACAAGATATTTGACAAAACACCCTTAAAAAGCCCACCTTCTTAACTTACAGCGAACTGTAAAAATGAAATTATTTAAAAGTAATATTACATTTCGCTCACTCACTTCAAGAACGTTATAAATCAAAAATCGTCAATTTTCAATTGTGCGTGTTTTCAGAATGCCCAGAAAATGTACTATATTCCAGCAAAAGAGTCATATTTTTAACTTAATATTTACCCGCTACAGGGCAGAAAGTGTTGTTTTTGCATTATGAAGAAAAGGTATTATTTAATTATTTTTTTAAATATACCAAATATTTTTCAAATGGAGAAAAAACCATAAGGTTTTACCTAAAAAGATCTGCGGCACAGTAAAAAGTTCAATAAGTGGCTTGATATTTATTGTTAATACATTGTGTTATATTTTTAAACTTTAAAAACGTTCGGCTGAAAAACACAGTTTTTATTTTATTTATGACGTTCTTGAAAGGAGTGAACGATTTGTCAAAATTCCTTTTGCTATAGCAGGTCCTGATAAGGCCGTATCAGAGTCCAAAGCATACTGATATGGTATCTCTCGGTAAGAACTCCTATCAGAAGTTCTGGGTAAATATTTTCCCAGATATTTCGTCTTTTATCTGACGCCAAGGAGCTCGTCACCCGTAATCTAATCACGACGCAAGGGGAAAGGCGAAAAATGCACGGACTTTTATACCCATTCACTATCGGAGTGGAATATACGAGATTGGATGGGGATCAGGACCGTCAAGGCGCTGTTAAGAGCTGCCCGAGACAAGGACAATTGATCTTTGTCAGACGGGAAGAATATCGTATTTAACATACTCAACTTATAAAGGATTGTTTGGACTCGTGAAGTCCGCTTTAATTAATATTTTTATTCATCATTTTCTTTTGGAAAATTCGTTTTCGAAAAAACGTTATTTTCGTAAGTTGGCGATGAATGACGTCACAGAAATGATGGAGTTATTTCAATGTTGGTGCCAATAATCACACTTCGTGATATTTATCCATTACTCTCAAGTGATAGTCGACGTCAGGGGGACCTGACATGACACGTACAGAAGAAGAAATGCGATCTTAATTAATGCAACTGAAGTAAAATAAGTATGAAAGGAAACTGAATGCAGTCGAAATGTAATCAATCCGACGACTGTGAAACAGAACGCTAAATGATGGATGTTCGCATGGTGGAATATGGAAAGAATGCAAGACTGAGATAAGAATTAACGATACAATATTAAGAAAGGAAATCTGGAACTATTTAGTGAGGAAAGAACAAACAACAAATCTTTTAAGGTGGAGACTGACCGGAGCATTTCGTCGTAACATCGCTCGCGGCGAGCATCACCGAGCATCCGAAACTACGGATGGAGCGCTCGGCTCGCTGTACTGACTGCCTGAATGCTCGCAACGTAACGTGTTACGTTACGACGAAATGTAGAGGCCAGTCTCCACCTTTAGAAGAATGCACGAGAAGTGGAAATTGAACCCAAGCAAGACTGAAGAAGACTTGGCATGATTGAGTTAAGTACGTAATAATTTTTCATAATTATATATCTCTTGTCGGCGAACGTTTTATATATAGATAAATAATCACTATTTACGTAAAAAAACGTTGAATTATCTTGAAATTATCGATTATAATTTATATTTTTATCAAATCAATATGGTGTGATCACTAACTAGCATTGTGTCATTGCATTGCGGTTCAATCGCTTTCATCGAGATAACGAAAAAAGTTAAAAATAATTATTTTTCTTTATTGTCCGTGTCTTGGGCAGCTCTAAACAATTCCTCGACAGTTCTGATCCGCGTCCAATCTCATATATTCCGGAGCCAGGAGATCTGCCTTCTGCCCACACCTCGTCGACCCTTTATTAGGTGCAATAGCTCGTACTTGTCTCCTCTCAGCACATTCCCCAGATAAGACACCTTCCGGACCTTGATATCAGTCAGCAACTGTCTCCCTGCTCTTGCTCTTTGGAGCACATTTGCGTTGTTCACTGTTATATACTAAGGGGTGGACTAATGTGTAAAGACAACTAGCCGTAACTCAAGTTGCGGCTGTTTGGCGTAAAACGGCTCAAAGCATTCGTATAACTATATATATATTTAATAGATTTATATTATCCACCGACACTTCGTGATGGAATTGCATTTTTAATATATTATTAGATTAAAAGCAATATTTTTAGCTTTTCCACATTATTTTTATTTGACCAGCGACCGGGTTTCGTCTTTACCGACATCATCAGACTGGTTTCAGACGTCGTTACCGACATCATTTCATCATTTCCATTATAAATAATTTTAATTAATCAGGAGTTCTAGCTTGTAAAATTATTAGGTTTTAGTGCGATTTAACGATTTTATATTGGTTTAACACAGGATTGGTCACGTTTTGTCGCAACTTTAATTAAGATTTCGATAGGATACAGTAAACAGAACATATTTTTTGTGCAATATTGGAAATGTAACTTTTTGGTGAGGACCTCCACAATTATAAACGTAGAGTGAAACAGTTAGACGGTAATCTGGAATTTAATCAAAATAATTTAATCTCCAAGTTCCGCTATTACGAAGATACGAACTGGGCACTCCCAGCGAGAGGGGAGAGGCATCAAGAAGAACTTTAGCCACTTAATAAAACCAAAAGGTTTTTTATTGCTAGTCACAAGGAAGTCACAAATGAGCATGGCATAACCTGTTTGGCCCACGTAAGAGGTTTTTTGTGCCATCGGCCGTGCGATTGGGGGTACTGGATAGAATTATTTCTCAAATGCACAAAAGTACAAATAGAAAAAATAGACATCAGCAAAACGAGATACAATGGCATTTTCCTCGAGGCAAGAGTGACGATGCCTTGAATGCAGGCTTTAAGATGAGGTAACAATATACATTTATAAATATATATGTACAACATTTTGAGTGTGTCCAAATACGTGTTCACAAAATCTGGATTATCCTCCAGATACAGGAGTTATTTTCATATTATTTTTACACAAGCATATGACGGTCGTCATCCCCGTAAATGTCCAGACTTTCATATTCTTCATCTTTATAATAATATATATGTATATTGCTACCTCAGTTTATATATTTATAAATATATATATTTATATATATATATATATATATATATATATATATATATATATATATATATATATATATATATATATATATATATATATTGTTGTCTATATAAAACATAGAATTTTGTCTAGCCTCACACCAGTCTGATGATATCGGTTACGACGAAACCCGGTTGCTGGTCAAATAAAAATAATGTGGAAAAAATTACATAGTTGTTATTTTATTATATTTTTGAAAAAGTTTATTAAAAGTTATTTATATATTTTCTCATGTTTATTTTAAATATGCTTCTTACCTTGTGTTTTTCTTATTTATTTATTTTAAATATGCTTTTTATGCCTATTTATTATACCTGTTTATTGTTTTTATATTTTGCATGTATTAGTTTTGGTTATTTCAAAATAATCTCTTTTGTAACTTTATTATTTGTTCCAGTCTTGTTAACCTTAATCTAATGTCCCAAAATGAGAAATAGAAATTACTCATCGGGAATATTATATATATGACTTATGTATGTAATATGTTTTGAAAAATTATATAAATAAATAAATAAAAATATACGATCATAAAAAAATATCCGAACGGAGTTCATCCGTTTATTTCGCCCTCCGAACGATCCTACATACAGAAAACAGAACGAAGCTTCCCGCCATAATCTGACAGTTCAAGCGGACATGACATCTAGTCAAAAATTACTAGCATTACTTAGAATACAGTTAAATACATAATACATTTAGTTAGTACGTTTTTGTAATGTGGTGTAATTTATCATCTCTTTTTCGCAGTTGTTGTTTTTGTGTACACCGTTTGTAATACACAATGGCTTCCTCTGTCAGTTTCCTCTCGAACTAACTGTAAACCGGCCTCCGCCGAGCGCTTTGTCTCGCTCGCGCGCGCGCGCTGCGCGGCGCGGCGTGCGAGCGAGAGGCACCGTAGCGTACCGTTTTTTCACGATTTTATTGTGAGATGAGATATCTCGTATCTAGGATGCTGCGCCGCGCGCTCTCCGTGTGAAATGGCTTAACAGTTAGTTATTAAGCTGCCCATCTCCGAAATTATGCACGGCTCGGATCTGAAAGAGCCGCGGATCGCGGGAAACCGCAACAGTACCAACCGCACAATAAAAACCTCCTAGCAAAGCGAATAGACAATAATACAATCGAATAAGTAGAGTGGATACCAAATAAGGAAGTCATTTGCTCACATTGCGATAATACAGCCGACTCCATTTCCCAGGATGGATATATGGAATGGCGAATAAATTTCCTGCATAATCGATTTCCCGCGCAATATATTGTATACATAACGGACTCCTGGTTCCAACCCTTATGTATGGAAGCGAGCAAGGAGTTGGCAAAAGAAGGATGAAAGTAGACTGAATGCAGTCGAAGTGCGATCTCTCAAAATAATGCGTAACAAAACGATGTATGATAGATATTCGAATAGTGAAATAAGGAAGGAATGCAAAGCTGAGATAAGCATTATCGATAAAATTAAGAAAGGTGTCTTGAGATGGTTTGGACACGTGGAACGAATGAGTGAGGACAGAACGGTAAAACAAATTTATGAGGTGAATGTAATTGGAAAAAGGAGCAGAGGAAGACAGAGAAAAAAATTATATTCATTCTTTCTTTCCTATTTAATCTGCTCGAGCCACAGCAAATGTGCAAACTATCTCAAAACACGTAATTTATTTTCTTAATTTGATAGATAATGCTTTTAGCAGCTTCGCATTGTTTCCTCTTATCACCATTTGAAAATCAATAATACAATATTTTGCCGCACATTCGTTTGAGAGATCGCGCTTCGACTGCATTCAGTCTGCTTTCATCTTTCTTTAGCCAACTCCGTCCTTCACTTCTATACGTAACGGTTTGACCAGGGTGTGTAAACATTTGATGGCCAGCATCCCTTCTACAAAAAGTCACTGACCGCCACTGGTGTGTATGTATTTGAAATAAAAATAAAATAAATGTCCACTAAAATTCTTTAAGTATATTTAGAGATTTTTTAAAACAAAAAAATGTCCCGGAACTCACTTCATGTCCAGCTTTTTACTACAGAAATTATATTCAAAGATCATTTAAATATTCATTACAAATGCCATATTGTATTATTTTGACTACTACTACTACCATCACGCCGTTTCCCCGCAGGGGTAGGCAGAGAGGATGGAACGCCACACTCTTCTGTCCTGACATACACTCCTCGCCTCCTTCACATCCATACATCTAGTCATACATGCCCTCCGATTACGCAGACTTTTGACACCGCCAGATTTTAGGTTCTGATTGATCTGATCGTGCCAAGTCTTTTTCGGTCATCCACGTTCTGTTTTCCCTCTCACATTCGCCACATATATTTTCTTAGTCATTCTCTCGCTATCCATTCGCTCCACATGTCCATACCATCGCAAAGAGCTCTTCCTAATATTTTCAATTATTCCTCGTTCAGCCTTACATTCCTTTCTTATATCGTCGTTTTTAATTCTGTCATACAATGATTTTCCACACATTCGTCTGAGGGAGCGCATTTCAACATCGTTCACTCTGCTTTCATCCTTCCTTTGCCAGTTCCATGTTTCGCTTCCATACATTAGTGTCGGTACTAACACGCCGTTGTGAACCGCTAGCTTGGCTTCCATGGACATATTCTTATTCCCAATCACTCTGTTAAAAGCACCATTTATTCTATTCCCTGCATTCACTCTTCTCTCAATATCCTTATCCACTTTTCCATCCCTTGTGTTTGCTTCCTAGATATAAAAATTGTAATTACGTAACCGCAACATTGTTTCGTACAATTTCGTCAGATTTTGAAAATTAAAAAAAATATATCCGTGAAAAAAACGCCGTTCCACCGCGTTGTATAAAAAAGTCCGATGACAGTTTTTAAAATAGATGCAAAAATATGTATGAGTAAGTACCTACCTAGTACCTAGCCATAAACTCTCGGGTTCCGTCAAAGATTGGCATAATATCGACATATCTCATTATGCCCTTAGACACCATTTGAAAACTAAATTGACGCCATAATAAATTTTACTCTTTACCTGCGCGAAACCTTGACATGGATGTCCATATCGAATCGAACCATCCAACCCCGATTCTCCCATCAACGCCGGCTTAACTGCAAAACTGCGACTATATATCTTGAAAATCTATTGCGTTGCTTCATGCCGAGATCAAACTAGAATCTCTACAATCGGGGTTTATGTAAATCTACAATAAAACGTGCGGATTTATAAACCCGCGGTTAACCTCTAACGGGTGGCTGACGTATTATATTTATATCGAGTAAACTTTAGGTCCAGTTTAACTTTTCACTAGATTTTTGACAAGTGGCTAAGATTTATCTATGGCCGGGGTTGCTAGGCTCATGATAAACTGCGTTCGTCACGCGAACGTCTAAATATATAGGTACCTACTTGGTTTTGGCTTGAAAGGATAGCAATAGTGTTGTAAGTACATACAAAACAGGTTGAGAATTACTTGTTATGACAAATTTTAAATTTTTATTTAAATAAAACAAAAAAATCACATTGGCACAATTTCTTTTTCGAAATTTAGAGTAATTTAGAACTTTAAATCTGGTGGTGTCAAAAGTTTCATTAATTCAATTTAAATTCATTTTATTAGAAAATTATATAAAATCATGGTTTTCAACTCCTGTCTTGTTGTATATATAAAATATAGAATTTTCTCTAGCCACTGCTGAAAATTCGTCAGCAGTTCTTGTCAGAACTTCGGGACGTGGATCTGACTTGGGAGGATGCAAGGGAGCTGGCAGCCGACAGAAAAACCTGGAAACAGATTGTGGACTCCATATGCTCCACCTAGGGAGCGGATATGGTTTAATTAATTCACACCAGTCTGATGATATCGGTTACGACGAAACCCAGTTGCTGGTCAAATAAAATTCATGTGGAAAAAAATACATAGTTGTTATTTTATTCTATAAAATGCAGTTCCACCAAGAAATGTCAGAACAAAACTTAAATCTCATAAAGTATTATTCTCAATATTATTAATATTTAAAGCATTTACTTTGTGGTTAGTCATTTTTACTTATTTATTTTTTTACAAAAATGTTAATAAAATTAGTATATAACGAGGTTAAACGTATATTGTTAAACGTATATAACTAATATACGTTTAACCTCGGCTCGTAACGCATGTCTGTATTGAAAACTATAGTGCATGTTGGTCTTCGGGTCGACCAATAATTCGCATGTGTTAGACATTTTGTGTAGTTTTGAGTGTGTAAATGGTGCTATGGTGGTGAAGGGTAGTATTGTTTGCATGCTGTGTTAGTGATTGTCCTGACGAAGAGACGGGTACGTCTCGAAACCGGTAGACGTAAAAATCTCATAAAGTATTATCTGTTCTATAAATAAGGAGGGGAAATTAATGAATATCTTCTTCTCCGTCTTATTCCTCATTGCTGAGGGTTGTGACCCTTGCAGAAGCAATGACTCTTCTCCAGTTATCCCTTGACTGCGCTGCACGTAGCGCTCCAACCACTGAGGTGCCTGCTGCTGCCTTAATTTGATCGGTCCATAGTGTGGGGATCTTCCTCTCCCTCTCTTTCCCTCCAGGCTACTGATCACAACTAGTCGTTCCAGGCTATCATCGTTGCCACGCGCAACGTGTCCAAAGAACTGGAGAATCCGTCGGGTACAGGTATTAGCCAGAGTCAAGCCATCCAAGCGTAGTTCCTGGCGAATGGAATATCTTCATTCATGCCGGAATATTAAAAAAAAAGTATTTGAAGGCATTTAAGGTGTGTCATTTTCGCAAAATGTCGACCAAACTTAAAATTCAAAGCGAAGTAAGTTTTCAAAGGAAAAATGAGTCAACGCAAATATTGGAAGGTGATTATTACTCAGCATAAGGACGAGATTGTGTTGTACTAAGGATCGGGTTATTCCGGGCAACGTATGACGTCATCCGAGGTAGCTTTTCTCACTAAAAATAGGCGCTGTGATTCTCGTTTATTCGCAATTTAGGTTACAGGCTCGGGCTACCTTTTCAGTAGGGCCAGGGGCTAGGGGGTGACCTACATCTGCGGAAAGGATTTTGTGAATACCTTCATGAATGTGTGCACCTACATACATAACTACCATCACATACGTATAACAAAAAATCAATTTATTGCCTTGATTCACACACCAAAAAATAGGGATATTCGATAGCCCGTCACTTAATTTTCTTTAAACCCAGGTAACATTAAACGTAATTGATTTTTTTCTTCATAAATCACCGTTTTTGTAATGAAATAATTAGTTTTCTTCGAAATAAATTTATGGTTTTGAAAAAAAAATAGTTTTTGAAAAGGAGTTTTTTTTTTTAATTTTCAAACCCTTATCCGCACCCCAATGGTGCATAGGGCACTGCATCATACAAACGCAGTGTTATCTTGATCGTTAACACATGAAGGAAAGGTGATCAGCTCTCCGCTTCAGGTACAAGTCCAGGGTAATATTGAATAAATATTAGAATGAAAAAATCACTAATAATTATTTGACCCCCCCTGGGAATCGAACCCGGGACTTCCAGTATGGTAGCCAAGCGTGCTGAACATTACACTATGGAGCAGGATTGCCTTGATTCACGTACCAAAAAATAGGGATTTTTTTTTCATGAAACACCGTTTTTGTATTGAAAAAATAAGTTTTTCTTCGAAATAAATATATAGTTCTGAAAATAAAAAAGTTATTGAAATGTAAGGAGTTAAAAAATATATAAAAGTATTATTTGAATATATATATATCGTAGTCATACATAGGAGAAAGTGACCTAGTGCATTTTTTAGAAAAACGTGAGCATTGACTATTTGATATCTTACTAGCTTAATATTGCCCTGAAAAAATCCCAAAGGATTTTAAACTTGGGAGTATAATATATTGACTTGGTAAAAATGACTAACTGCATTGATGTTTATTTTCTTGGCAAGCAAAAGTGTCTTAAATGGCCCTCATGAACATTTTGCGTTTTGTTAGTTGGTCACCTTCTCCTGTACAACTACGATGTTTAAAAAAATCTAATTCAAATATTTATTTTAATTTTGTTTTTTAAATGTGCCCATGAACAGATCCGGCTTCTCGCGCAGTCGATCGCAACTGAATCATTCAGAAAGCGAGATTCCTCTGAAGCGAATCACAACCTAAAATCATTATTATATATTTCATTGCAGTTTTAGCTTTTAATATCAAAAATATTAGGACAATATTTTGAGTTTTTGTCCAAATCTTTATCTAAAAATCTGGTTTTGTCCATAATTTTGATTTGTGAGTTATTTATTTATATTGAAATGTAAACATGGATGGTCTGTAACATGGTCTGAAGTAAGTCTGGGTAAGAGGAGGACCAAAGAAAACTTGGCACAATCAGGTATGTCAAATTCAAGGCAGGTCAGGTCAGACGAGTCGAAATAATCTGAAGGTATGTATGAGGAGATGCGTGAATATGGGAGAAGCGAAGATTGTTCACAAAGACAGATTGGGGTGGCGTTCTTTTATCTCTGCCTACCCCTGTGGAGAAGCAGCGTGATGGCTAGTTATTTAGTTAACATTTACATATTTATTTATATATATATATATATATATATATATATATATATATTTGCTTTGGGTTTATAGCTATTGCAGGTTAAACGTCCATACACATGGGCCATATTACACGGGCATCATATTCAGAGTCAATTCGTGCTCTACGTAGTCAGTGTTTGCTGCGTTAGGTCATTAGTGTGGGTGGTATTGGTGGAATGCCTTCATTGTGTTGCCTCACAATCTAGTTAGGTAGACGAAGTGTGAGCCACCTATATCCACACCAAGTACCAAGCGTTACACATTGTACGCGCGCCAATGCCGGCTCGCTATCCGCGGTGACAATAGGACGCGTCAAGGTCTGCCAGCCTGGATATTCAAATCCCTTTGCAGCTATTAACCCTTTGAGATACTACTCCTATACAGATCAGGATCATGGGTCGTCTTTCGACTCTTTGCCGAAGACGAGCTCTCCAGTTCTTCAGTTGAATTTGGTTTACTCTTCATTCTTCACTCATTCGTTCCACGTGCCCAATCCATCTCAACACACCTTTACTGATTTCATCGATAATGCTTCTTACATGGCACTTTACAAGGGCCCAGAGCAGCCGTGAATAGGTGTCTGCGGAGAATTTTAGGCGTGCGGTGGTTTGACTTTTTGAGGAATGAAGAGATAAGGCGTAGGACGCAGCAAATCTAGGTTACAACTGTCGTCAAGAAAAGGCGATTCAGTTGGCTTGGCCATGTACTCCGCATGCCTCCTGAGAGCCGCCATCAAGCTTGCCTCTTTTACAAGGCATCAGGATCGCGCCGCCCAGGACGACCACTACTGACAATTCGTCGGCAGTTCTCGTCAGATCTTCGGGATGCGGATCTGACTTGGGAGGATGTAAGGGAGCTGGCAGCCAACAGAAAAGCCTGGAGACAGTTTGTGGACTCCATATGCTCCACCTAGGGAGCGGATATGGTTTGATAATGCTTCTTATTTCAGCCCTGCATTCTTACCTTATTTCACCATTCGACCATCTATCAAACATCGAAAGATATCATTTCAACTGCATTCAGACATTTAATTACTTTCATCCTTCTTTTGCCAACTCCATGGTTCACTTCCATATCCTAGATTTCTATAAATATGTCTACTATTGGACCAGTTCAATGATCAGATATCTATCAGCACCAGATGGTGCATTGAACACCATATCCGGTTGATTTAGTATTACTAGATCACCAACTACACGAAGGCTTGTTTTTCAGTTCTGCTCTCGTGAGGGTAGAATATAGGAGTATACAATGGGATTCATATAACGGAAAGGAAAAATCTCTCAATATTTCTACTAATACTATTTTATAGGAACGGAAACGGAAGAGAAATGGTACTGTACGTAGGATAAAAAGAATAAGAGTAAGAGCTAGGGCACTCAGGGTTAGAAAAAAGTATGTGACAGCTATTTTTGTCTAAATAGGCTTATCCGTTCCATAAAGAAATTAAGTATTCACACACATGCATACATCCACACATAGATGCATACACATATACAAGTACATACTTATAATAGTAAAGGACATTGGTATTATGAACCAAGCTAGGACACAAAATGCTGAACCCTCTTCTAGTGGAACGGAAGGCCAGTTGACGACAGTCCTCAGGCCTTCCAAAACAGCATAATTATTAAAGTTCTACAATTTTTATTAAAGAAAATTGATCATGCAATCAAATACGACATGGCCGAATGATACGATCTATTTCAAATTTACCCACTTATCCCATTATCCATTTATGAATTCATTCATTTTCATTCAAACCCTTATCCGCACCCTATGGTGCACAGGGCACTGCATCATATAAACGCAGTGTTATCTTGATCATTAACACATGAAGGAAAGGTGATCAGCCCTCCGCTTCAGATACCAGTCCAGGTTTATATTGAATGAATATTAAAGTGAAAAAAATCTCCATTTTTGAATAGCATTTTTATATTTATTTTATATTTTTTATGACTTTACGGATAATGGAAGCAGGTTGTAATACAGTAAACCCTCCTATAATAACGTTGAGATAGGTACCGCGTTATCGGAGGGAACATTATAAAGGGTTAATGTTTTAATTGTATTTTTACAGTTTGACCAGTGGAAATCACTCAAATAAGTCATTTAACGGGCTGGACATCATCAGCTGGCAGCACTGGAGCACAGTGCTGCGTTTGCCACCGATCCGATCTTTATTTACTACAGATGTAGAAATTGTGGAGAGATATCCACAATTTTTTTCGAGGTTTTTTTGTTTTTTTTTTATTTATTGTAATTTGAATTTCATTACATAAAAAAGAGATTGTGAAACATATCGCTCACTCCTTTCAACAACTTCATAAATCAAAAAACTTGATTTTTCAGGAGATCGTTTTTAAAGTACAAGAATATAATGAAATGTATTAAAAATAAATATCAAGCCACTTATTTAACTTTTTACTGTGCAACAAATCTTTTTAGGTAAAACCTGAAGGTTTATTCTCCATTTGAAAAATATTTAGTAAATTCAAAAAAAATATTAAACAATACCTTTTCTGCAAAATGCAAAAACAACACTTTCTGCCCTGTAGCGTGTAAAAATTATGTTAAAAATATGCTGCTTTTGCTGGGATATAGTACATTTTCTGGGCATTCTGAAAACATGCACAATAATTGACGATTTTTGGTATGACGTTGTTGAAAAGAGTGAGCAATATATGACTGACTAAGTATTGCATCCATCACTTAGTCAAGCTAGAATAAAAAAATATTAATATATTAAATTAAAATACAATTTAATAACATTTACTGTACGTTATTGTATAATTATCAATATTCTTTTTACGAAATGCGTTAAGTTTTGTAATAGAAATAATAATAGTTTCCTAGTTAGTTAATGTAATAATAGTTTCCCAGATAACAGAATTATTCGTTCCGTTCTAACTGGATTCCTGAAAGACTTACACTAGATTTGTGTAGGATAAGGTCGAAGGTTAATAATATCACAATAAATTCGCTCTAAGCGACTTTAAACTAAATACCTACTGTGAACCTGTTTTGTTTGTAGGTACCTTAATGCGGGTATTGCGTTCGGAAAATCACAGTGAAATTAAATAATATGGGTTATCCATGTTATAAGCGCCCTTGAGGTATTATTTTACGAAAATAAAGCTTTATAAATTATCTATATTATTATTCTTAGTATCTTATTTCTATCCTTATTGCAATAGGAGTTATTTTAATTTAAAAAAAAATGTAATTGGAGATAATCCAGATTTTGTGGACAGGTATTTGGACACACTCAACATGTTGTAAGTAAATCATCTGGTCAAATTATAAGCTTAAATAATAAAAATGAAAATGATATTATCTGGCGTTTCTCATGTATGTGATCATAATCCAGGATTTGGACCTCACATACTAAAAAAAGAGTTTCTGCTTAGTAAAAAAAGCTTCTTTTCATCTCACCAATAGATGAAGTCTCTAGTGAAGTTCTAGTGATTCAAAAATAATGTTTCAAAATTGGTTCGTATATATAGAACTTTCAAGAATTTGAGTAGTGTGGTTGTCAATAATGGGTAGAATTGGTGAATGTTACACGTGTGTAAAGTGACCACTTAAACCAGCTATGACGGTTGTCAGCCCCGTAAATGCCCAGACTTCCATATTCTTCTTCATCTTTGATGAGATGTCAAAAAACAAAAATTTTACAAATAAATAAAAGTTTATATTTTGCTGATGGAGTTTTATTTGCTATAACTGAATTCTGATTCTTTTGGTAAAATATTATATCACGAAATTTCACCCCACGTTATGAAACAAACTTCTCACAATATAATAATGCAAGACGACTCACAAATACCCTAAAGGCTCGTCACGCAAGCATAATTTCCGTTTAATTGTCCTGAAATAATTAGAAAGTAATTGAGTTGTTTTGAAATATTTCCAAAGGCAATCATCGAGCTTGCCTTGTCTAGACTAATTAGCTACCTGCATTAACATCTCTGCTTCTATGTTCCTGGTAACGGCGACATAAATATCTCTGTCCTTGTAAACTTAATACTATTTGGTATTGCTGACAAATTTCGCTGGCAAATTTTAGGTTACGTGTTTATTTAGGTTTTGCAATGTTTTCCGCGTCGATTATTTCAACTCAGTCGCCATTTTCGGTGTGGAATTGAATAGGGAAATATAACAGAAAAAATCAGGAGTATTGTTGTAATTTTGATAAATGTGGATTTTTTCTGACTGTAATACCCCCACATGCGAATATAGCTTTCTCCAATTGAATAAATATTTTCATTCATTGATTCGGCAGTCTGTCTGCCTCCGTAGTGCAATGGTCAGCATGCACGGCTACCGTACTGGAGGTCCCGGGTTCGATTCCCAGGGGGGTCAAATAAATATAAGAGATTTTTTCACCCTAATATTTATTCAATACTACCCTGGACTGGTACCGGAAGCGGAGGGCAGATCACCTTTCCTTCGCGTGTTAACGATGAAGATCCCACTGTGCTTTTATAATGCAGTGCCCTATGCACCATTGGGATGCGGATGAGGGTTTGAAAAAAAATATTTTCGTATGGCGTGGTCGAGAAAATCCAATAAATAAATAATAAGTAAATAGGTACAATTAAAGTTTTATTAGGCAATTTTGCATGATTGCTACCAGTCAAATATTTGGAATTGAAAATTGTGAGTGTAATAAATTTGTAGGACTATTTGATATTGACAAATAGTGGCAGCGCTGGTTGACTGGTCGTTCGGGTCGAGGATAAAGTCTAGCGCGGTGCATGGTTCACTACTGATAGGACAATAATAACGATTTTATCCTGCTTTGCTTGTTTTGGTAACGGAACCTTTAGCGCCTCATGGCCACGTTTTTATTGACATAGGCTGTATTAGAATAGCAACAACGAAATTACCTATGCATCCGAATTTAAATCAATACAAAATTTTGAGTGTCTCCAAATACTTGTTCACAAATCTGGATTATCTCCAATTACAGGAGTTATTTTCATATAATTTTTTGACATCTCATCAAAGATTAAGTATTTGGACACACTCAAAATGTTGTGAATAAATTAACTGGTCAAATTATAAGCTAAATATGTAATAAAATATGAAAATGATATTTTCTGGCGTTTCTCATGTCGCTCACTCCTTTCAAGAAAGTCATGAAACAAAAATCGTCCATTTTCAATTGTGCGTGTTTTCAGAATGCCCAGAAAATGTACTATATCCATGCAAAAGAGGCACTTTTAACTTCATGTTTACCCGCTACAGGGCAGAAAATGATGTTTTTGCATTTTGAAGAAAATGTATTGTTAATTTTTTTTTACATATACTTAATATTTTTTAAATGGAGAAAAAACCTTCAGGTTTTACCTAAAAGGATCTGTTACACAGTAAAAAGTTCAATAAGTGGATTGATATTTATTTTTAATACATTGTGTTATATTTTTAAACTTTAAAAACGTTCTCCTGAAAAATCAAGTTTTTGATTTAAGACGTTCTTGAAAGGAGTGAGCGATGTGCGTGATTATAATCCAAGATTCGGACCACACATACTAATATAAGAGTTACTGCTGAACAAAAAGCTTATTTTCATCTCACCAATAGATGTTTCTAGTGAAGTTCTAGTGATTCAAGAACAACGTTTCGAAATTGGTTCATACGTAAAGAACTTTCAAGAAGTTGAGTAGTGTGGTTGTCAATAATGGGTAGAATTGGTGAATGTTACACGTGTGTAAAGTGATCACTTAAACCAGCCTATGACGGTCGTCAGCCCAGTAAATGCCCAGACTTCCATATTCTTCTTCTTCTTTGACGAGAAGTCAAAAAATAATATGAAAATAACTCCTGTAATTGAAGATAATCCAGATTTTGTGAACAAGCATTTGGACACACTCAAAGTGTTGAAAATAATTTCTCTTTAAACAAAAAAAACACAATAAATCACCCCCAGAGAAGCACACAAATCATTCAAATCACAATTAGCACACTTTATGGTAACGTACAAAGGTCTAAAAGGCAGAAACACATGACACAAAACCTAATACATACCTCTTTTGGTGAAAAGAACTTCGATTATTATGAAGTAAAATTGTAAAACCTGCTCCCATTATCAGTAAAGTAATTAAAAGCAGATTTACAACATTTTAAGTGTGTCCAAATACTTGCTCACAAATCTGGATTATCTCCAATTATAGGAGTTATTTTTCATATTATTTTACATCTCATCAAAGATGAAGAAAAATATGGAAGTCTGGGCATTTTTGAAGTCTGCTCAATAAAAAACTTCTTTTCATCTCACCAATAGATGTCACTAGTGAAATTAAAAGTAGAAATTAAATGTAAAAGAGCTATTCATAAATGGATAATGGAGGTGGGTAGATACTTATAAAACAGATTGCATCAATCGGTCATATCGTATTTGATTGCATGTCATAATCAATTTTCTGTCGTACAATTTTATAAATAGATTTTATAAAATTAAACAACCTTGTTTTAACCACTTTTTTATTATAAGTACACTTTGACCTACCGGTTTCGACAAAAACCTTGTCATCATCAGGGTTTATTAAATTCTATAACATTGTGAAAAAAATAACATTTAGGATTTTTTACGGAGAGTGTGGAAGTTTTTGGTAGGGGAATGTAATTAATTACGAGTATTTTAATGTTTTAGAATATAATGAACCCTGATGATGACAAGGTTTTGTCGAAACCGGTAGGTTAAAGTATGCTAATAATAAAAAAGTGGTTAAAACAAGGTTGTTTGATTTTATAAAGTATATAAAATGTCTCACTGAATTCTGGTTCTTTTGGTAAAATATTATATCACGAAATTTGTGAGAAAAACATTCAGGAGAAGAAATTATAATTATTTGAATGATGAAATAAATAAGTGGCGATATTTTCCATATCCCAAATTGTATTTGATTTAGGTAGATATATTTTTTATCTGTGGTATTAGCAGAGCGATAAGTGATAAGACGTTTATAACCAGTTGGAATTATGAACCGTGATGTAAAATCATAAGTATTAAGCAAGTAGGTTCCTACTTTAATAATATATTATCAAAGCCAGCCTGGGTTGGAACCTACACGAATAAATCAACCCATAATGTGATATCCGATTGTGTCGAGATCCATGCGAGTTTAACCGCGAACGAGGGATTTGCTACCGGAATTCACGAGGTATTTTACACCGACTTACGTTACAATCAACCGTGGTTTCAAACTGTTATCAGTAACCTTTATCGTTTCTGCGATTATCATGTGTTTCTTGGTTGATAAGAAAACGTGCGGAGAAAATGGCTGCATTGGAAATGAGGTATTAACAATCACGCCGTTTCCCCGCAGGGGTAGGCAGAGAGGATGGAACGCCACACTTTTCTGTCCTAACTCCTCGCCTACTTCATATCCACACATCTAGGCATACACGCCCTCCGATTACGCAGACTTTTGACATCACCAGATTTTAGATTCTGATTGATCTGATCGTGCCAAGTCTTTTTCGGCCGTCCTCGTTCTGTTCTCCTGCTCACATTCGCCACATATACTTTCTTAGTCATTCTGTCGTTATCCATTTGGTTCATATGTCCATACCACCTTAAAGAACTCTTCTTAATCTTTTTAATTATCCCTTGTTCAGCCTTACATTCCTTTCTTATATCTTCGTTTTTAATTCTGTCATACATGATTTTCCACACACTCGTCTGATGGAGCGCATTCTAACAGCGTTCGTAGATAATGAAATAGTGGTATTTATCACATATGTTTTATTTAAATCCTTTTTTGTGAAACATTTTTTAAAGAAACCACAAACTTTGTTTTTAACCACATATATTTCATACTACAGTATTGAACAGATTAATTGAAACAAAACTTTTTGTTGTTGTATTTTCGTAAAAAGTTTTATAAAATCTTTTTTTTATTAGTTGTATCACAAATTAATATTTAATATGATCTCATTTGGGCTCAATAAAAGATTTTAATCTTCTTGGCACCTATTATATAAGGTTTTGGCACGTGGATGCCATTTTTCGTCTCGAAACCATACATGAATTATGGACAAAATGAGCTTTCCACCGTAGTGCAATCAATTTTGGAGAGCCGATAAAAACAGATTGCCGATAGATTTTCAAATAAGTTTATGTCTAGCAAAATTCGTGACCAGTCCATCACAGTTCATTGTTTTTGTGTGAAAAATTTCATCTTTTTTTTGGATTTGTGGCCGGGGGTTAAATTCTGCTGGAATATCCCATTACCATTTGACCTTCGTTTTTGTATGTCTGGTAGTATCTTTTCCAGTAGAATTGGGTGATACTTCTCGCTATTCATCATCTTAGTCACTGAAAGGAGCAGCCTTGTTCTATAATACGAGGAACACCCCCGAAATGAGCTCAACAAGCTGCTCTCCAGCGCTCCGGTCACTCAGGGAGGCGTCCTGCCCAACATCTTGGCCATGCTGCAGCCTAAGAAGACCGAGAAAAAGGCGCGATAATACGCCGGCTCCACTTTTCCCCCTTCAGACTCAGCGGATTGACGACGTTTTTCTTAAATATATATTTTTTTTATCATTATCATTCCCATATTATAATCCATTCTGTATAAGCAAGCGCCCTTGAGGAGTATTTTACGAAAATGGCGCTATTGAAATCAGCCAAAATTATTCAATATTATTAAAACATTTTTGTAGAGGGTGTTGAAAATACGAGAAAAAGTTTTGTTTCAATTAATCTGTTCGATACAGTATTTGTCTAACCACTTTTGACAAAAACAGTGTCATTAATGAATAGCAATAATATATGAATAGAAAATAATAGTATATGGTATAAATAACATATGAATAGAAAATAATAATAATAGATGAATAGAAAATATCGTGTTTAATTAATTCATACATTGTGCTCAATTATACATTCATTGTCTGATTATACATACATATATTGAATAAACCTTATAAAATAAAACTAAAACTTTGTTTTTCACAGCTTTTTTAAACAGTGCTCGTCGAAAAACGAGGAAAGCTGCCCGAGAAGCTTCCCTTTAATTTGGTAGCCTTGGCATCTTTGAAAAAAAAAGAAAAATATAAAATGTCCACGGTTACAGTACTTTCCCGTATAGGTACAAGGACAAAGCATTACGTATTGATTAAAATACATATTATAATCGTCAATTTTCAGTTGTGCATGTTTTCGGAATGCCCAGAAAATGTACCTACTATTAATGTACCTACTATTAATATCCCAGCAAAAGCGGCATATTTTAAACGTAATATTTACCCGCTACAGGGCAGAAAGTGTTGTTTTTGCATTTTGAAGAAAAAAGGTAGGTATTGTGTAATTATTTTTTTAAATACACTAAATATTTTTCAAATGAAGAAAAAACCCTCTAGTTTTACCTAATAAGATCAATTGCACAGTAAAAGTTCAATAAGTGGCTTGATATTTATTTTTAATACATAGTATTTTATTTTTAAACTTTAAAAACGATCTCCTGAAAAATCTAGTTTTTTGATACATGACGTTGTTGAAAGGAGTGAGCGATGTGTGGAATTACGTGATACTCGTATACAGACGTAAGAGGACGTCATGGACGTCATAATTTTCCTAAATCGTAAGAAGAAGCGGATATAAAAAAATTATAGTTAAGAATTTTTTTCCTTAAACATATGTTTTAAAAATCCCTATCTTCATCCGCAAAAAATTAAGATGGCGGGTAAATTTGACAAAAAATATGAAAAGCAATGACGAAACCATCTAGAAATCTTAATAAGACGCACGAAAGAAGCATGCCGTCCGCCATGAGCAATCTAAGTTTTATTGATGTTACGTTCAACGTAAGAATGGTAAGGAGTTTAAAAAAATATATACAAAATATGTTTATTTTATATATTAAAAAAAAATGCGCGTGGACAACACGTGTGGCTTCTCGCGCAGCCGGGTGCATACATAATTTTTATATTTGAGAACACCCTTAAGAAGGCTTGAATCACCCTGATTTAAATTACATTTAGTTTCGTAAACACGTTTTTTCAGTTATTAATAATTTTTCCTCAAATGTGACGGCTGGCGATATTGTTTTCGTTCCAGTACGTAAAAACATTACATACAATAATAGAATTAGTATAAAAACTGAGTGACGTAATGTACCGCACATACTATTTAGAACAACATGGACCATGTTAGTGCAGAGTAAGGACTTTGTAATTTGTTCTGCAATGATTGCCTTTGCATATTCGCTCTGAACGCAGTTTTTGGACCTCAGAAACTGGGTTTTTTGTGCATCCATCCCGGCAAGCATTGACAAGCATATCGCTCACTCCTTTCAAGAACGTCATAAATCAAAAAACTTGATTTTTCAGGAGAACATTTTTATAGTTTAAAAATATTATACAATGTATTAAAAATAAATATCAAGCCACTAAATGAACTTTTTACTGTGCAACAGATTTTTTTAGGTAAAACCTGAAGGTTTTTTCTCCATTTGAAAAATATTTAGTATTTTAAAAAAAATAATTAAAAAACACATTTTCTTCAAAATGCAAAAACAACACTTTCTGCCCTGTAGCGGGTAAATATTAAGTTAAAAATATGCCGCTTTTGCTGGGATATAGTACATTTTCTGGGCATTCCGAAAACATGCACAACTGAAAATTGTCGATTTTTGATTTATGACGTTCTTGAAAGGAGTCAGCGATATGTGACAAATCTTGATTGATGTGAGATATTGAATCCATTGTGTCTATTGTATTGTTGTATATTGTGTATTGTTTTTAGGGATCATCCTTATTCATTTATTATTAACTATAAACATCCACTATTTTATTAAAATTAAAAACTTGAATAATCCACTTTATTCAAGTGTTTAATTTTAATAAAATAATAAAATTTAAATCCTTGTACATAATGGGTATTGAGCTTATTCTAAGGCAACTAATAAATATTTCTATTTAAAAATAAAACCTAAACTCGCATGTACATACATATATTTTAATGACACATAAAAAATGTCGATAACAACCCCTTATAATGTTATACGCCGAGTTTGTGTACAGAGATTTGAACGCACTTCAAATATCGTTTATTTAATACACAACATAATTTAGCTTATCTTCGAATATAAATAATCTTTTCCCTAAAAAAAATAACGTGACAGGAAAAAAATCGTAAAAAATTGATTGCATAAGTACCTACCTACATTTTCATTTTATTTTTATTTTTCATAGGTATATTTTTAAAATTTTTAAAATTATATTTATTACGGCTCTTTAAGCATGGTCTGTGTTGAGCCGAATAACTTTATTTGATTTTTTTTTTAATATATATTTTTTTCATTTCTGGATTTTGTACATTGCATACAAAAGATACAATAACAATTGACAGTATAAAGGTTTTACAATAAAATTATTACAAATGGACTTTAATTAATTCTCTGTCCACCTTGTCCCTACCAACAATGTATGGAAGACGACATTTTGAGTGTGTCCAAATACTTGTTCACAAATCTGGATTATCTCCAATACAGGAGTAATTTTCATATTATTTTTTGACATCTAATCAAAGATGACGAAGAATATGGAAGTCTGGGCATTTACGGGGCATTTCTTGAGCATTTTTCTTTTCATCTCACCAATAGATGTCTCTAGTGAAGTTCTGGTGATTCAAGAACAATGTTTCAAAATTGGTTCATATATATAGAACTTCCAAGAATTTGAGTAGTGTGGTTGTCAATAATGGGTAGAAGTGGTGAATGTTACACATGTGTAAAGTGATCACTTTACACATGTGTAAACCGACCTATGACGTTCGTCAGCCCCGTAAATGCCCAGACTTCCATATTCTTCTCCATCTTTGATCAGATGTCAAAAAATAAGATGTATGGTAGATTCAGATAACATTTTCCAAGTGAGATTAAAATATATGTATACATTATTTGATATTTTTTATTAAATAAAATATTTCGTGATGAATGTGGAATAGGCGAAAATTACGTGCAAAGACAGACTAGTGTGGCGTTCTATTCTATCTGCCTGACCCTGCGGAAGCGGCGCATGTTTAGTTGATTAGTTAGTTTTAATAATGCCATATGATTATAAATTGTAAACTGTATTTTTGTTAACCGTTTGCCTTTTGAAACTCGATCAAATCTTATTGAATGGGACCACGGACCGGTTTCAGGAAATAAAAAACAGTTTTAAGTGTTACAAATATGATTCTTGTCGACTTCTTATAATGCTTGCAACAGAATAGCATTCGGAAAGAAACCTATTCCGACATGTCCCGTAAGGGAAACAGTAACTTCTGTTCGATGTTACATTAACTACTGTTACCATAATTGATTATTATTAAACATTTCGGGCGATACAACCGCTATCAAAATTGACGGTTCGTAAATTATGGCGTCACGAACGAAATATAAACAACAACGAAAATACACACAGTACCCACGTAGGTAGGTGACAATAATTAATTTAATTTCATTAATTGATTCGGCAGTTACTTTGTGTTGAAATCTATTAATTTTTATAGAAGTTTTACTTAGTAAACACCAATATTTCTTAAAATCTATTGTGACACATCGCTCACTCCTTTCAAGAACGCCATGAATTAAAAATCGACAATTTTCAGTTGTGCATGTTTTTGGAGTGCCCAGAAAATGTACTATATCCCAGCAAAAGCGGCATATTTTTAACTTAATATTTACTCGCTACAGGGCAGAAAGGGATGTTTTTGAATTTTGAAAAAAAGGTATGTTTTAATTATTTTTTTAAATTTACAAAATATTTTTCAAACGGAGAAAAAACCTTCAGATTTTACCTAAAAAGATCTGTTGCACACTAAAAAGTTCCATAAGTGGCTTGATATTTATTTTTAATACTTTGTATTATATTTTTAAAAATTAAAAACGTTCTCATGAAAAATCTTTTTATTTTATTTATGACGTTATATATATATATATATATATATATATATATATATATATATATATATATATATATATATATATATATATATATATATATATATATATATATATATATATATATATATATAAATATATATATATATACATATATATATATATATATATATATATATATATATATATATATATATATATATATATATATATATATATATATATATGTATATATATATATATATATATATATATATATATATATATATATATATATATATATATATATATATATATATATATATATGTATATATATGTGTGTGTGTGTGTGTGTATTTTTATAAAAATATACATATGCATTAGAGACTCGCACACTCATGGTTTCGTATAAACAAGTAAATAAATACTTTAAAAATAATAAATTTTACATAATCCAATAATGTTACAAAAAGGTGTCCTCGATCAAACGTAATTTCGAAATAGGCAAGTACGCGATGAACAAAAACATATAAACAAATATTTGTCTATGGATTTGTAAAGGGGGCGCTTCAGAATCGAGCGTTCGATTTTAAATTTTAAATGATTTTTTTCTAAGTAATCACCTCAGATGTGTAGGTAAGAGTGTGTAGGTACCTAGTGGTATGCACGACACATCGGGTCTATAATTCATTTATTTTATTTTTTATTTGATTTATTTCATAATACATAGATACATTCAAATATACATATGTATTTCATATATACATTTACTATATGTATTATTCGTTCTCATGATATGTTATTATTAACTCATTAATATGAAAAATCACAAGACTATCGGTAACATTCTTATTGAAATCTGTAGAGAACTAAGGGAGATATGAAGGTTTAAACTTAAGATATTTTAGTAAAATGAAAACCGGACACCGCTATACGTCATTTAATTTTACGTAATAGGGTATGTTATGCGACGTATCTCAAAATGTCTCTGTTTTATAGAGGTATAATAGTAGTAGTGTGGATTGTTCGTATACCACTACACTACTATTTGTGTTATAATTCTAACGTAGGGGGGGGGGGCTGGGAGGTGAACCTTAGACGTCAAAAAATAGAGCCGCCATGTCACCAATATTAAAATAAGTCCATCGTTTCTGTGACGTCATTCAATACCAACTTACGAAAACAAGGTTTTTACAAAGGCGAATTTTGCAAAAGTAAATAATGAATGAAAATATTGATTATATCGGCTGTAATAAACACAAAATGAGTCTTACACAATCATTTATAGGTTGAGCATGTTAAATTAGATATTCCTCCCGAGTGACAATACCCTATTCCCAACCTAAGTATTGACTATAGGAGAGATGGCGAACCTATGGCACGCGTGCCAAAGGTGGCACGCGAGAAGATTTTGCATGGCACGCGAATTGAGAGAAAAAAAGTACCTTTTCGATGTATTAACACTTGTTTATATTAAAAATATAAAGCTACACAAACATTTAATGCGTTTTTATTACCATGGTATGTGGCACGCGACATTTTATAATATCAAAAAAATGGCACTCAGGTTAAAAAAGGTTTGCCATCCCTGGATTATAGTAGAGTCTTTGAGAAATAGTATCATGCTAGCAGGTATGATAAAACGGTGGTGCCCAACCATTTCATCACCGCGGACCAGTCACCGTTTGATAATTTTACCTGAGAGGGAACGTTGATAGTTTAAATTTAAAATTTTTGATTTACCACTAGTAGCCTCTCGCCGTTTCACTGCAAGGGTAGGCAGAGAGGATGGAACGTCACACTCTTCTAACATACATTCCTAGCTTCCTTCACATCCATACATCTAGTCATATATACCCTCCGATTACGTAGACTTTTGAGACCACCAGATTTTAGGTTCTGATTGATCCGGTCGTGTAAAATCTTTTTCGGCCATCCTTGCTCTGTTCGCATTTGCCAAATATACGTTCTTAGCCATTCGCTCGCTATCCATTCGCTCCGCACGTCCATACCACCTTTAATCGCTTTTCTTAATCTTTTCTATTATCCCTAGTTCAGCTGTTGAAGATATTAGAAAGGAATATAAACTGTACTGAGATAATTGTTTTGATTTGATCATTTTAATTAAATTGTTTTTAACTACACTTGGATGGCTTGACTCTGGCCAATGCCTGTGCGTAATGGATTCTTCAGTTCTTTGGACACGTTGCGCGTGGCAATGAGGATAACATGGAACGACCGGTTGACTGGTTGTGATCGGTAGCCTGGAGGGGAACAGAGGGAGAGAAAGATCCCCACACGATGAACCGATCAGGTTAAGGCAGCAGCAGACATCTCGGTGGTTGGAGCGCTACGCGCAGCGCGTTCGAGGTATAACTGAAGAAGAGTTATTGCTTCCACAAGGGTCACAACCCTTAGTAATGAGGGCTGAGACGGAGAAGAGTTTTTGAAGATGTGTTTATAAATTACAGTTACACCAAAAAATAATAAATAGTGATTTGAGCTCAGTGAAGTGGTAAATTAATGGGAACCCGAACTTGTTGCTTTGCAATGAGACGGTTCCATCTGAAAGACACTTAAAGTGTGTCATTCATGTATAGTTTATTACGTTGTTTTATTTTTTGGTTACTAACACTGCATATTATGTAGATAGTTTCATTTATTGAGTATTTTCGCTTGTTTAAAACTTAACTTTGATTTTTAAGCAGGGCCTTAAGCGGCCCTTTACTGTTTGATTCACGGACCGGAATTGGTCCGCGAACCGGGGTTTGGGGACCACTGTGATAAAAAAAAGAAATGAGTCAAAAGTTCTATATTTATATATATATATATATATATATATATATATATATATATATATATATATATATATATATATAAATGAACCAATTTTGAAACATTGTTCTTGAATCACTACAACTTCACTAGAGACATCTATTAGTGAGATGAAAAGAAGCTTTTTATTGACTCCTATAATTGGAGACAATCCAGATTTGTGAACAAGTATTTGGACACACTCAAAATGTTGTAAATAATATATTATCATGTTGACAAAGAAGGAATCCGAATTCTTACGGATTGAATTATTACAACACGCTAACTGTTGTACTGCAAAGGTCGGTGTCTAATGGGGGAAAGGAATTTTTAATGAAGGACCCGTTTGAATTTGTAAGTATTATTATTATGATTGGGTTTGTGTGTTGCCAGTTACCACAGAGATAACGTTATTCGAAAGTGATTGACATTCCTGACTGATAACAATGACAGAAACAATAATTTTTCATAACATTCGAATCGTATCAACATTTTGTGATGATAATAATGCGAGCGGTCATTGGAAAATCAACAAATATTAAATATGTATGACAAGTAGCTACCTATTTATTAAATGGTAAACAGCTTATTTTAATTTCGTGATTTGTTTATTTTTTAAAGCGGGATATATCTTTATAGGTATATAATATGTAGTCATAAGAAAATCAGCAATATAACCAATTTTAGATTTATTTGGATTTCCATTCAATATTTATAATATAAGGGACTTTGTATTTTGAGATTAATGGAAAATTAACAAATAAAGACGATCCGAGTATCTCGAGTAAGTGAGTAGATACTTTGTAGTAGCAATATTGGAATTCTTTTCTGGGCATTTGAAAGTAGGCGGGAATTGGTCTAATGTAGGGGACGAGGCGCGTCGGGCGCATCGTGCTCTCGGCGGCCAAGTATGGGAAATAATGAAAATATTCCGAGTAAGTAGGCGCTCGCTAGCGATGCGCAGGACGAGTTTATTGCGTGGTTTTCTAGAAATCTACTTATAAAACTTTCTAACCCTCTTTCGGGGGGCGCGGGGCGAGGGGGGGCGCTGCCACGAGAGAGGGTACCGTCCACCGTCCTCATTGCCTCTCCTCCCGCCGTCGAGAGAAGCCATTTTTACCGAATCACGGCCGGTCGCTCCCGCGGTTCGCATGATTTACAAGAAAAAATCGTCCTTTTGGGTTTTTATTTGAAATTTATATTTTGTTTTACAATTTTTTGGCGCGCTCGTTACTCGCTTATCGAACGGGTAGTGGAAAATCGGTCGAGTTTTCGTGACTTTTGTGAAAAGTTTGCGAGTGTAATTCCGAGTGTCAGTCGAAAGGTAGTAAGGATATCGCCCAAAAGGAACTGTGAACTGTGGAGAAGTGGGAATATTATAGGATAATATTCGAGTGGCCGAGGAATCGGGGCGATCGCGGATCACCATCACCGTCAGCGCTGCGCGGTGCGCCTCCGCCCCTCCTAGATATTTTCCGCGCCTCGCTCGGTCACGCTCGCTCGGCCGCGCTCGGCGGGGATCGGCTGTTTCCGGACGACTCCGCTCTGCCCGAAGGGCGATTAACCCCGGCGTAGCGGGAGAGAGACGAAAAATTACGCTGACATGGCGTTCCAAAAACGGTGGTGATCGTGTCGCGTCTGGAGAAAAATTCACCCTCCGCTTCGAAACGACAGGAAAAATGAAGAGGTAAAGATTTTTGTAAACCTCAACCCCTGCCGCATCCTCTAGTGTAGTTTACTGTGTCCAAATTCCGCGTGTCAGTGTGATAAAAGTGTGTTTTCGACGGTGTTCCAAAAATATTACACGGGGTCGTCGCACTCTCCCCCGGATTAAAAATCAATATATTTCGATAAATCAATATTTTACCGTATTACCCCGCACCGAGATACGCCGCCATTTCAACGATGACGGTGTGTTTTTTGTCGTGTGATTATTAGAGTCCATTTTGACCTCGCTCGCTGTAGGGTGGCGCAGTTGCGAGCCAGTATCGGGTAGGCGGGGTGTGTGCGCGGAGCGAACAGGACCGCGGCTTTGTACAGACCTAACATGGCGGAAGGGCTGCGCCCGATTCCAGTTAAAGGGTAGACGACACTTTCCACGTAAGGTATTTTGTCACTTTAACGCGTATCGGTTACTGCGGTGTGTGTTTTTGCGAATGTCGACCATCGACTGGTCCCGTGTTATTATGTGTCGCGATCGGCCGTCGAGTGATGACGTAACGAGTCGCTCGGTGCGTAATAATAACCTAAGTGCCAACGCAGATAGCGCTCCTTGACACCTGTATGAGTCGTCTTACGCGACAATTATTATCTCAATAACCGAATCATACTGCCGAGTGTACATCAAAACTAAAACAGTCAAGATTCCAATTGGTATTTGTTCAATTTTATTATTCCCTCGGTCCAAATTGACAGTCCGAGATCCATAGATTGATATTCCTCACATTCCACGTCCATAGACAATTTGACGATAATTTCGGTCGTGTGATTTACCGTTTGCTGGAAGCGAAATACGGGAAATGGACATAAAAATGCGATTGATTCGAGTGGTGAACAGTTTTTAATACCGTAAATCGGTACGGAGAAGAAGTCGCGCTTCCCACCTGTGTCGCCCTCGATTCATAACCTTGATAGCTATCTCGAATAGGCGAAGTCGCCTCTAGCCTGTGGACGGCGCTAGGATAGGTGCACTAGACGTTACCACCGCTAGCTCGGCTAAATGACAGCGACAAATAAATGGCGGCGATTTTACGCTTTCCAGATGTTCACTCGGCGCTTGAAACGTGTCCGTTGCTAGAATTTTCCATTCCAGACATTCTAATTCACTTCTGTTTAGAAACTAACTCGATTCACGCGCTTTATTTTCCTCTTTCGGAAAAACATATTATTACTATACGTCGTCTATCAAACATATTATTATACTGTTTAAAACATTACTATGATAATTATTCAGTGATATTTTTTATTCCATGTACTTACAGTCAAACAAAATATAAAAAAGGATTTTATTTATAATACATATTACTTAATAATTGTTGCCGTAATAAAGATATGTAACAATTTATTTAAATATCTTTGTTACTGGAATATATACTTAAATGTGACAATATGTGACTTTACTGTCACAAAAATATAGAGGTATCCATTTATTTATCGTGTTGCGAGAATAGGGTGTGCAATTAATTATTACCTTTGCAGTAGTATAAAAATACGTTTTACAATTTTATGCTATTTCACACCAATTGACTAAATTATTTTATTTATTTTTTAAATTTATTTCTAGTTATATAGTTAAATTTTTTATACAATTTCTATACATTTCTACTTTATACAATCCTTTAATAACTCTCCTACAAAAGAGACTGAGCTCTTGTGCTTGGAGAAGGACTTTTTTATTCTTTTTTGTTGATAATATCATGTTATACATTTAAAAAAAGAAATTACAAGGGAAAATATATTTTTATGCGGTACAAGGGAGTTATCTTTATAATTTAAAGTGTGATCGGCATAAGTTTTTTACATTTTTTGAAAATAAATTTCCACATTTTTATCTCGATAAAATTCTATGATATGTAGAAAGGTTGTTTGTATGCAATGTTTAAAATACGTGTTCTAATAAGCTTATGTGATTATCTTAAGACTGATAAGACCATTAAAGCAATACTCGTCATCCTTATTTCACTATCTCGAGCGCCTACATTATCATAATTTTCACTCAACCTTTTTGATAACGACAAATAAAAAAAAGAAGAAGTTTACGTACCCCGTTGACGAATTTCGTATTAGAAGCTAGGATTATGGGAACTTGGTTTTATCGAAAAAAAAATTTTTTTCAAATCTATACCACGCGCGTAATTATGCAAAGTGTAGTCAATTTTAAAAAATTATAACCTTATTAAGCATACGAAATTTATAAATTTTTTACGTTTTTCATAAGTAGAATTTTTTTTTTATAAATTTGTAGACTAGCTAGTGAAATTAACCCACTTCTTCAGTAATTGGCCAACCAACCATCACGCCACTTTCCGCAGGGGTAGGCAGAGAGAATAGAACACTGCACCAATCTGTCTTTGCAAACAATCTACACCTCTTCCACATTCATGAATCGCCTGATATTTATCTGCCGATTATTCCATCTCCTGACTCGACCACTTTCAAGTATTTGAAATACTCGATCGTGCCAAGTTTTCCTCGGTCTTTCTCTGCTTCTATTACCAACCATATTCGCCATATAAATTTGGTTTACTAATTTGTTAATTTTAATTTTAATTTTGTACTTATTAATCTATTTTTTGTTGAGGAAACGATGCTTAGTTAATTTTTAGCTATTTCCAAAGATTTCTTAACGTTTTATGTTAAATTTGGAGAAAAAAAACACAAACTGGTTATTGTTTGTAGGTAGGTAACTTAGACATTTTAACTGCATATCGCTCACTCCTTTCAACAACGTCATATACCATATATCGTAAATTTTCAGTTGTGCATGTTTTTGGAAGGCCCAGAAAATGTATTATATCCCAGCAAAGCGGCATATTTTTACTTAATATTTACCCGCTACAGGGCAGAAAGTGTTGTTTTTGCATTTTGAAGAAAAAGGTATTGTTTAATTATTTTTTTTAAATAAACTAAATATTTTTCAAATGGAGAATAAACATTCGGGTTTTACCTAAAAAGATCTGTTGCACAGTAAAAAGTTCAATAAGTGGCTTGATATTTATTTTGAATACATTTCATTATTTTCTTAAACTTTAAAAACGATCTCCTGAAAAATCAAGTTTTTTGATAAATGACGTTGTTGAAAGGAGTGAGCGATATAACAATTCTAAGGCAATTCAATAAGCCACAAAATGTAGGATTTTAATATTTATATTCCGAAATATTTGTATTGAGTTATCTGAGTTTTATTTACATTTTAAATAAATGTAATCAGTTGTTTTTTTGTTTGAAAATAAAAACTATAAATTGATAGATGAATAAAAAATTATTTATTCTTCCTGGCTCCATCCCAACTGACTGTAGACTGTTGGAGTCAGCTCTCCTCGTCCTCAGGTTGTAGGTCCTTCTATCATATACAACGTCACCTAAGCCATGCCTTGGAATCATATATTTATATTTAGTATGCAGTGCATTATCGATAAAATTAAGAAAGGTGTGTTGAGATGGTTTTGACATGTAGAACGAATGAGTGAGGAAAGAACGGTAAAACAAATTTATGAGGCGAATGTAAGTGGAAAAAGGAGCAGAGGAAGACCGAGAAAAACATGGCACGATCAGGTATGCCAAATACTCGAAAGTGGTCAGGTTAGGAATCGTAACAATCGGCGGGTATGTATGAGGAGATGCATGAACGTGGAAGAGGCGAAGAATGTTTGCAAATTCTCTCTATTCTCTCTGTCTACCCCTGCGGAGAAGCGGCGTGATGGTTAGTTAGCTTAGTTAGTTAGTATGCAGTGCATCCAATTTATGGATATATTTATATAAAAGTAACTATTTTTCAAAAGTAGCTTTTTTGTTGCTGTAACTAATTTTATTATTAAGTAATTCTCTCAGGTGCTTATCATTAAAAAAAAACTGGTATCGGTTAAAAACCTTATCATAAATACTCTTTATTCATGAAACACGTAAGTGACATAAGTGCGATTCATCTGCCATCTCTCTTCATTTATAGCGTGTTGTATCACTCGCACAATATACTTTGAAAAATTGACATTAAAATTGTTTTCTATTCTATCACTGCGTTGAACCAAAGAGTGCAATTACGAGATATGTTGACATATTTAGATAGGGTTTAGCATTCAGCATATTTTTGTTGTTGGAACTAAATATGCAATCAAATAAACCTTGTCATCTACAACCAATAATGCAAAGGACTCTGCATCATATTGAATCAGTGTTATCTTGATCATTACTTACATGAAGGCGAGGTGATCACTCCTGCGCTTCAGGGACCAGTCCAGGGTAATATTAAATAAATATTAGAGTGTAAAATCACTAATATCTATTGTGTTTCAATACGTTCCGCATCATTTTACGGTGTTTGAATCGGATCAATACAGTGTTGACTTGATCGTTAACGTAACTACAGCAAAATCATTAGCTAGGACTACTTTAAAACTATGTGTATTATCTTTGAAATTTTTTTTGGAAATGATCCCAAATATAAATAAGTATAAACTAATAAACTCCCTAAAGAAATAAAAAAAATAGATGATATAAAAATCCTCAAGAAAAAAATTAAAGCTCTATACATTTAAATCTTTAAAAAAATATATTAAAAAAACTATTATATCTTTTATTATATAACATTAAACCACGAGTGTAAGTCCCTTTCCAAGCACAAGAGCACAGACTCTTTTATGGAGAGGCACAGCGAATCGAAATATAAAAGTTCTACATATGTATAAATGATTCAAATGTTATTATGTTATAAATAAAAATGTAAATATATTAAATGAATAAAAAAAAAAAAAAAAATATCAGAAATTTTATCAGCAAGTTAAAATGGCATTCAATAGTTCAAAGATTTACATAAGAATCATACAAGTATGTCTTCTTTAGTCAGCTACTATCTTTAGTATCAGATCTAGCAGATATGTAGGAGGTCACGGGCACACACATGAGCAATAACAAAAAGCACATGTTATTTTTGAGTTGTTCATCGTCTGTCGTATGATAAATACATGTTTATGAAGAAGAAAAAAATCCTATCAGTGAAAGTGAATCAATATATTTTTTTGTACATTTTCTGTTGTTACAACTGTATTCATTGGGTGTGTCAATATATTAATGGGTGCAGACAGTAGTAGGTACCTCAATTTACAAACTTAGATCTCTAAATACAATTTCCTATCACGTCTTCTAGGAAATCATTTGATCCATTATCAGATTTGAAATTATTAAGCTAGTCCTAATACTTAAACATTCTCACCTGATGAATCTCTCCATACACACACACCTGTTCTTAACATACACAATATTGCAAAAAATAACACGTATATGCAGTACGCATCTTCTTCTTCTTGACTCCATCTCAATTTATCGTCTTTGTAGTCTGTTGGAGTCAGCTCTCCTCGTCCTCAGGCTGTAGGTCCTTCTATCATAGACAACATCACCTAGGCCATGCCTTCGAACCATGTTATCTTTCTGTAGCATCCATGAATTTTTTAGTCTTCTTCTAGATGTCTTTCCAAGAAAGATCCACGGCAATTGCCTGTTTCACAATATGTACATGCAGTACACACACACACACACACACATATATATATATATATATATATATATATATATATATATATATATATATATATATATATATATATATATATATATATATATATATATATATATATATAAATATGCAAAAAAATTAATGTTTGTTTAAAATCTTCTTAATTTATTCTCACATTGACTTGAAAGTTTTAACACAACGTTGCATTTGAATATGTGCATGTTATATCTATGAAAATATAAAAGATAGGCGTTTTTACCTGTGAGAAGAATAAAATTGTGCTCTTATATTTATTTAATCATCATTTAATGATGAGTCATCTTCCACAAGAGTCACAACCCTCAGTAATGAGGAATAAGACGGAGAAGAGAGTAATGATAAAGTTAACACTGGATCGATCCAGTGCGGTGCTCAATGCACCATTGGGTGTATGCACCAGAGTCGGAAGACCTATGAATAACTTATTTTCTATAGTTGCAATGATTTGTGTATATTCAAAAGAAAATGTTATGACTTTCTAATATTTTCTCTGATATACAATCAACGAAAGTTTTGCCTTGTTCAAATATCAAATTGTATAAGATTCGATCGGCCATAAAGGTGTAAATACTGGCTGGAGAATATATTAAAACGCCTTCAAAGCATTTCATTTGAGTTGAGTTTCTTTGGCAGTGCACAATAGATGAATTTGTTTATGTAAACAAATTACTCATTCAGTTAAGGAGAAAATTTAAATCATTCTGTGGTCTCAATCTTGTGGATTGGTTTGCAGCGACAAATGACACCTCCTTGGCCATTCCGGTCTATCATGCACCACCCTCTTCGGCTCCTCATATGTTGAACAGCCCATGTCGTATAAGTTGCAAAGATATTCGTGGAGTGGGTCTCCTCTGGCCATCGTTCCCTCTATTACCAGGTGCAGGAAACCCTCCTGTCGCAACACGTGGCCGATCCATTTGGCGCGTCTCTTGGAGATAGTCGCGAGTAGGTGACTTCTTTCTTGGATTATTTGTAGTACCTCGTCGTTTGAGATATGGTCTGTCTCTCCAGGATATCCCTAGAATTCAATCAATAATATGTAGCATCCAATACAAGGTTTTATGCATTTTTTCTTTATTTATTGTTTCGGCATTTACTTTGTGTTATGACATGATTATCCGCCTCCTTAGTGTAATGGTCAGCACGCTCGGCTACCGTTCTGGAGGTCCCGGGTTCGATTCCCAAGGGGGGTAAAATAAATATTAGTGATTTTTTCACTGTAATATTTATTCAATATTACCCTGGACTGGTACCTGAAGCGGAAGGCTGATCACCTTTACTTCATGTGTAAACGATCAAGATAACACTGCGTTTATATGACGCAGTGCCCTATGCACCATTGGGTGCGGATAAGGGTTTTTATTTTATATTTATGACATGATTAAATTACAAATAAAACACTAGTTTACGAATTAATTTTTAAATCAAACACAGATTTTTTGCTTATTTATTTTTTTACAAAAATGTTAATAATATTAGTATAAAACCACTCACCAATAACGATGAGTTGTTATATTAATAATATATTTGTAAAAAAATAAATAAGTAAAAATGACTAACCACAAAGTAAATGCTTTAAATATTAATAAAATTAAGAATATAGATTTTTGAGTCTACTAAGTTGTATTTTATAAAAAACACATTAAATTAATATTGTGACAGTTGTTTCGCTTAGTTGTGGCATTTTCAAACAAATTTATTTTTAATAAAATACAACTTAGTAGCCTCCAAAAATCTGTGTTTGATTTAAAAATTAATTCATAAATTAAAATGGAGTTCTACAAATTAAATGCCAAATCAATAAACAAAAACACTAGTTTTTTACCACTTGAGTTATGTTTTGTTATGACTAGTTTTGGAAGCTACTAGGTTAATTATACAATATAATACGTATAAGTATTTTAATAAATATTGATGTCTACCAAGTAAAAAATAGATTTAAAATCTATTATAATATTGCTCTTACAAAAAAATACTAAGATACCAATTATTATGTTTTTCTACTTAATTTATTTCATTGTCAAACTAGTCTGATAATGTCGATAACGACCAAATCTGGTCACTGTTATTGAAAATAACAATTGCATGTAGTATAGTTCCACCGAGAAATGTTGGCAGAAAATTTATTGTTATTAGCTGCAGACCTTGAAAATTGCAACAGCTTGTTCAATACGCCTTTACAAATAAGTGTTTAAATCTTAGTTAAATTTAAATAGTCATTTTTCCACCTAAAGCATAGGCTCCCAAACTTTTTTAGTCTGGCGCCCCCCTATTAAAATTTCTCATTCATCAAAGGGGAAAGTGAATCGCCTAGGAAGGCATAAAAATATTTATTTTACTACTTAGCACTTCTATCTGTCTCTTTGGGCTTCTTATGCTGTGTAAAAGTCTTCTAGAAAGACCGCAGGGGGGCGTTATCGCCCACTTTGAGAAATACTGACCTAAAGGTTATCAATTATGCATTTTACGCTCAGTGATTTTGTCCAATCTGTATACGTTTTTAAAATAAAGTGTATATCACACTTTTTTTTAACAGTTTATTAAAAAAAATATTGCATCACTTTTCCTATCAGATTCACAATTAAAAAAAAAAAATTTTACCAACGTTACTTCCAGCGATTTGTTGCTAGTACATGTAATACATTGAGCACTGTGTGGTTGCCTGCAAGCGGAGAGTCCAAAGTTTAGGTGTGGTTAGTTTGGTATTGTTCCTTGATATACTACCTTCTGTGGTCGCATTTCATCAACAACAATTGTATACGGTTAAGCAGAAACATTCCAACAAACGCAAGGCTGAAATTAACCTCCTTGAATATAATTTCTCTTCTAAAAATAATTGTTAAAAATTATTAAAGTTATTTCATGAAATTGAAGCTGATTAAAATACAAAATATAGGTAATTCATTCATTCATAATAATAATAATAATAAATCCCTTACCGCACCCCAATGGTGCATAGGGCACTGCTTCATATAAACGCAGTGTTATCTCGATCGATTACACATGAAGGAAAGGTGATCATCCCTCCACTCCAGGTACCAGTCCAGTGTAATATTGAATAAATATTAGAGTGAAAAAATCACTTATATTTATTAAACCCCCCTGGGAATCGAACCCGGGACCTCCAGAACGGTAGCCGAGCGTGCTGACTATTACACTACGGAGGCATTCATTCATATTAATAATAAATTAAATAACTGTATTAAGGGGATATTTGCTATCACAGAATTCATTCTACCAGAGACCACCGGATAAATCATGTCTGTTCACGTCGAATTAAAAAAATATATAATTTAGATATTTAGTTTTCTAGAATACATATATACAGAAAAAATAATTTTTATCATTATTTTTAAATCCTTACCTTTCAATTACTCTTTTCTTTTCAAAGCCATCTAATTATTTCGAAGAAAAACTTATTTTTTCAATGCAAAAACGTTGTTTTAAGAAAAATCAATTACGTAAAATGTTACCTAGGTTTAGGGAAAATTAAGCTGCGACGTAACGAATGCTGGGCCTTAACCTTTGGGTTATTATTAAAAAAGGAGATAAAAATACATAGGTTTTTTTTTTTCGTAACATTTTTCAATGACAATACTTATTGACAATATACCAGACAAAATTTAACAATAGATCCCCGTCTATGACCCTTTTTACATCCTTTGCAAGTCAAAGGTTCTCAACATAAGATGTCGCTGGATAATTTTTTGTAATAATACTCTATTGAATACTTTTACAGATACATTTTGTATTGAATGTAATAAATCAATCAACATAATCTTAACATATTCTGCAAATGAAGTAGCCAGTGATTGTTAGCTGAAATACTAAACGCGCGGTATGAGATATTGGTATGCATAGGGCGAATATGAACAATTTGACGTATCACCAAAGTTTCTGTGCTTGCAGATATACTTTTTTGTACCTGAACATATTGACGGCCCCTACATAAAGTACTCTATCTTCAAATCGCTTACTTTACAGGAGAAAGTTTAGAAGATTTTTTTAACGTATTTATTTTTATTAATTAACGGTTTTATCTGAAATTCTAAACTAGTATTATACATTAAAAAACAAGATAAAATAATCTATTGAATCATTTTAAAACTTTAAGCTTTGTCAAAATTAAGTAGTTAGCGTTTTAGGAGTTCAGTTCATTTAAAAAATTCGACGTAGATAGCGTCTTATACGCCTGAAAACTAGGCGTAATTTATTTTATATATATATTTTTTGTTTATTTATATTTGTAGATATAAATTAACAATAAAATGTAGGTATAATGGTCTGTATAACGTACACCCAATACCTCAAAATTGACTAAAATGTAGTTAGAGCACTTTACGTACGGCATGTCGATATGGACAATAATATACGTATGGGTGGAGCGGATAATATATTTATACAAACAAAAACAAAGAAACTGAAGTATACATTGAGATTATATTGATATGTCTGTATTCATTTATCTTTGCTCGGATTGTTCAGTCAATTATCCTAATTTTTACTATAGGTGTCGTGTTTTTGAGTTAAATGATATTTATATTTACAACATTTTGAGTGTGTCCAAATACTTGTTCACAAAATCTGGATTATCTCCAATTACGGGAGTTATTTTCATATTTGTCAATAATGGGTTGAATTGGTGAATGTTACACGTGTGTAAAGTGATCACTTAAACCAGCCTATGACGGTCGTAAGCCCCGTAAATGCCCAGACTTCCATATTCTTCTTCATCTTTGATGAGAAGTCAAAAAATAATATGATATTTATATTATTTCGAGAAATAAAAAGACTTAGTGTTTTGATCCACTCACATTTTTATTAACCAACTAGTTTCGGCAACAACCTGTTGCCGTCTTCAGGGTTTAATTCATGACTTTATGACACAAAGTATTTTTATTTCTCGAAATAATATATCAATATAATCCACAAAGTCATCCTTTCAATATTCAAAACATAAATGATATTTCTTCATCTAATACTGTTCAGTCTAATTAATAAGTAAAATATGGAAGTCTGGGTATTTACAAGGCTTACGACCTGACATACACTGGTTTAAGTGATCATTTTTATGCAAATGTAACATTCACCGTTCTGCCCATGATTGACAAGTTACAGGTGTATAAAGTGATTACTTAAACCAGCCTTTGATAAGTCGTAAGCCCTGTAAATTTCCAGACTACATACATGTTGAGATGTCAAGATGTTGTTATTAATTTAGCTTTTCTCAATTCTTGAACAATATCAGATGAATCCTTTGACTCAAAAACTCAAAAACGTGATACCTATAGTAAAAATTATGATAATTGACGGAACAATCGGAGCAAAGATACATTTCATAACAAAGAGGTTTTTTTTATGTTAAAAATAAAAATGATTAAGGAAACACTTGTTTTTATACCACTTGAGTTTATTAATGACTACTAGTTTCGGAAGCTAAACTTGTTTGAATAATAACTAAAATATAATAAAAAACTGTTCTGTAAATAAAGAGAGGGTTAAGTTAAGGGGAGGGGGTTAGTCAAGGGGCGGAGTTAGAAAACAAAGGAAAAATGGAAATCAAAGGTGAAGAATTTTGAAACAATAAAAGATTTAATAAATTATTGTTAGAATTTAGATTTTTTTGGAAAAACAAGTGTTTCCTTAATCATGTCTTACCACAAAGTAAATGCCGAAACAATAAATAAAATATGTTAAAAATTAATAATTGATAATTAATTTTTATAAAACTGAATGTGTTTTCATATCCCCTCGGTGGGTCGGTTGTTTTATGTTTAAAACGTGACAAATTATCATTACTATGCCAGCTAGCGCTGGGTTGTTTTACGATAACACGACATTCCACGGTTATGTGATGCACTTAAAATAGCAAACGGTGCTAGATTTTGTATTCTCGGTAAAACGTGCCGGGTTGCACTTTCAATAAAAACATCCTTCACGGGATTGCTGTATCACCATTCTGTCATTTCCTCGAGACAATGGTTGTCTTTCAATTGTGAACTCTCAGCATATTGTAGAAAATTAGCTTAGGCTACTCAGTAAAGTTGAGCAAAGTAGAAAAAACATTTTAATTTTACGCAAGTGTTTCTTCCTTTAAAACGCAGGTTCCCAAACTTTTTTAGTCTGGCGCACCCCTATTAATATGATTTATTTGGCGTTTAATTTGTAGAACTCCGTTTAAGAAGACTCAAAAACTTAGTAGATTCAAAAAATCTGTGTTTGTTTTAAAATGAATACATAAAAACCTATTAATATTTCTTGTCCATGGGGAAAATAAAGCCAGAATGTCCCATCATAGAAAGAGGGAATGAAGAAAAATATATGTCTTACTTCTTAGCACTTCTATCTGTCTCCTTTAGCTTCTTATGCCCTGTAAAAGTTTTCTAGAACGCCTACAAGGAGGCATTATCGCCCACTTTGAGAAATACAGCTTTAAAACGTAATAATAATAAGAAAAATAATTTATTTAAACAACCTTATCATTTATACTTAAGCCGTATCGTATGTGTCATTGCACAACATGCTAGGTATTATTATTTGGTTTGAATTTTATCTCTCTTCGTGTTCTTCTGCCCCTATCAGCACCCAACGGTGGATAGGGCACTGCATCAGAATGATGCGGTGTTTACATGATCAGTCATCTCGGAAAGGAAAGATGATTAGCCCCACGCATATTCTCATACATATATTCTTCTTATTCTTCTTTAACCTTCTGTCTTCGACTGCTGGATATAGGCCTCTTATGTATCCTTCCATCTGTTGCTGCTTGCAGCCAGTTCCTACCCTCCACAGCGGCTGTGGTCGGACCATTTTTTTTGGGGTCTTCCGACTCCTCTTTTAATCTCCCAAGGTCTCCATCTCAAAATTTTAGGGGGGGTATACATATCGCTCACTCCTTTCAAGAACGTCATAAATCAAAAAACGTGATTTTTCAGGAGAACGTTTTTAAAGTTTAAAAATATAATACAATTTATTAAAAATAAATATCATGCCACTTATTGAACTTTTAACTGTGCAACAGATCTTTTAAGGTAAAACCTAAAGGTTTTTTCTCCATTTAAAAAATATCTAATATATTTATAAAAATAACTTAACAATACATTTTCTTAAAAATGCAAAAACAACACTTTCTGCCCTGTAGCAGGTAAATATTAAGTTAAAAATATGCCTCTTTTGCTGGAATATAGTAGATTTTCTGGGCATTCCGAAAACATGCACAACTGAAAATTGTCGATTTTTGATTTATGACGTTCTTGAAAGGAGTGAGCGATATGTATATTAAAGTGGAATTTATTTCCACATTAGAAATGGAGAAAGTATGGTTGGTAGGAAAAATGGTAAAGTAATTGCGGTCAGGTTGCATACCGGTACTAGCTTTCATATCTTTCAAATAAATTCGTAAACGCTTTTAAAATACGTATATTTATATTTGCCTACAAATTGTGTGCTGCTCGTGCTGTCTGACATCTCAGCAGTTGGAAAGGAATCAACTTATTCAATGACTCTTGATGCGGGACATTTAATGATGAGCACTGATATTTGACATTCACTGACCGTCTGGAATAACACACTTTCTATAAGTCACACAACTTTGGTTCTGACTGTTTGCCTTTGTCACGTTGGGCTATGAGAGTACCATTTAGTAGTACCATGTAGTAATGTGATGTTTTTGTTTCAGGGTTCGCAAGTGATATCCACCCAATCGCACGAAGCAACACCAAGAAACCAAATATATATTAAGATTTAAATGAAAGGCGAAATAATAAGAATAAATGAAGATATCGTCACACGACGCGCAGAGAATATATTTATATTTACACCCGTTATATCTATAAAGAGAGATAAATTATATTTTTACACTAGCGGAGAGCCGCATGAGCGTAGCGGACCTCGCCAGAGGCTACTGAACACGGCGAGATGGCGTCGCAGAGGTTCTGTCTGCGCTGGAACAACCACCAGTCCAACCTGCTGTCCCAGTTCGACCAGCTGCTGCACGCGGAGACCTTCACGGACGTCACGCTGGCCGTGGAGGGGCAGCTGCTCAAGGCGCACAAGATGGTGCTGTCCGCCTGCAGCCCCTACTTCCAGGCGCTGTTCGTGAGCCACCAGGAGAAGCACCCCATCGTCATCCTCAAGGACGTGCCCTACGCGGACATGAAGAGCCTGCTGGACTTCATGTACCGCGGCGAGGTGAGCGTGGACCAGGAGCGGCTCACGGCCTTCCTGCGCGTGGCGGAGAGCCTGCGCATCAAGGGGCTCACGGAGGTGAGCGAGGAGAAGGCCGAGCCCGCGCCCGGCCCGCCGCCGCAGCTGCACCGCCTGCCGCGCGCCGCGCCCGGCCTGCTGCTGCCGCTGCTGGGCGGCCTGCAGCCCAAGCGCAAGCGCGGCCGCCCGCGCAAGCTCAGCGGCGGCGAGGAGGAACCGCCGCGCGCGCACGCGCCCCACCCCGCGCCCGAGCGCCTCGACCCGCCGCCAGCCGACGGCTTCCACGCCGAGGACGGCGCCTCGGGCGACGAGGAGGCGCTGCTCATCGACGAGGGCGACGACCACCCACCCGCCTCGCCGCAGGAGCTCTCCGACACCCCGGGTGAGTCCAACTCCGTCATCTTTCTCCCTTCATCTCGCCTCAAAATGTGTTCAAATAACTATTTTCTTATTCGCGGGTATTTCACACCAGCGTAGTTAATTTCTTCTAGCTGTATGGGTGTATGGGTGGAAAATAACAGTCTTTTTTATTGAGACTTTCCATTGTTATTTGCTCATTAGCTGTGTATATAGGTAAACGAGCCTTTGAATCATAACTTGCAGTCGAGATAAAGATAAGCCGACAAAATGTTTATTCTTTATGTTTGGCTCGGTACAGCCCTGGTTTATGGTTTTCTCTAGAAAGTCCTCGAGTATGTGCGGATGCATGCCGACATCCGGAGAAATGCTCGCCGCAATATAGTTTTATGCGCAAAGATGGAACGCCTCGTGTACGAGGAGTATCGCTTGTCTTATCACAAACTGTTTCATCACCCGCCCAATGTGATCCTTGGTTTTGGTTGTAAATATAAACTGTACATACTCCATCTCTCATGCAATGTGCCCCAAAGCTAAACAGCAGCTAGGCTGCCATCATCCCGGAACATGTAGAAGTGTGCATCTCCATACCTCCCCTCGCCGCAGTGGTGGCGGACGTACCCTTTCTCCTTGTGCTATGACCTGTAAATACTACTCGGGGGTGGATCTTCCCCTCTCCTCCCGACGGTGCGCCGCTGAGCACACGGTCGGAAGGGGAGAGGGACGATCTCTGTAAATACATATTGGCCTCTTGTATATAAGTAGTCTCGGTTTGGGTTCGCTATCGGCCGGAGGATGTGTAGGTAGAGGAAATCAAAAAAGGGAAAAGCTAAAGGGACATAAGCGTCACGCGAACGTAGGCGGCGACGGTTCGATTCGGGCAGTGAACATTTAGCGCGCGCCCGAGCGCGGTCGCGTACACCTATTGGCAAGCCAAGACGAACGTGAGGGTAAGTGGAGTCTTGAGTTATGTGTTTGTGGAATACTCGGCCACGTATCCGCCAGTGGGAACTGCGCTACAAAGGGAAGAGCTAAAGGGGAATAGCCGGAGGGATGTTACTTCACTCTAGTCAGACTCGCACCCTTGTGCATCCGCTGCCAGAAGTTACTGGGGACTTGTCGGGTTCGTAGGTTGCGGTTGGTTTCCGTGAGCGCCAAGGCTTATTCCCTACAGCTTTTCCTTTTGTTTTGGTTCTCGACACCTGGTGATATGTGCGGAATACGTCTACACCCAATAGAGAATCCCATCATCAGATCTCATCTTCACTTCCGACCGCATGTGTTTGATTCGCAATAATCTCTGTAGATAAACTCGAGTATTCTCTATTACGGTGTTTAGACATCTTCCAGCCTTGAAATACGTCAAATATTTGCAACTACACTCTCTTCCTGTGTGATAGCGATGAACGTGCTTTCAGATGGCGACAAGACTTCTCGGAACGCCAACAACTCTAATGGACCCACTGAAAACGGCTGCGTGAAATCGGAACCCTCGGAAGGAAGCCCTCTGCTGGACTCGTACAACGACCCGGTGGAGTACAAGTACACTCCGCGCCTGGCCACCAGCCCCGCCGCCGGGCGGGACTCGGACGACCGCGACTCGCTGTCGGGACACAGGATTAGCATAAGCAAAAACCTCAAACCAAAGAACAAGAAATTCTTGGCGCACTCGGCCAAGGCGCGCGCGCGGAACCTTTTCAACCAGCTGTCCGGCCTGAACCTCAACAACTTCGACAAGTTCCCTCCGGAGGGGGCGCTCATGCCCACGCTGGCCTCGCAGCTGTTCACCTCGGAGCTGGAGCAGAGGGCGCTGCCCGAGTCGGAGCTGCCGCCCGCCAACTGGTACGCCTCGCTGAACCTCAAGTCGCCGCAGATGGACGAGGCCAGCGAGTCGGTGCGCGACTTCTGCTTCAAGGAGGGGGAGAATGTGTTCCGCTGCAAGGTGTGCTCGCGGGTGTACACGCACATCAGCAACTTCTGCCGCCACTACGTGACCTCCCACAAGAAGGACGTCAAGGTGTTCCCGTGCCCCATCTGCCTCAAGGAGTTCACGCGCAAGGACAACATGGTGGCGCACCTCAAGATAATCCACAAGAACCAAGACTCGCAGTCGGCGGTCTGAGCCCCCCTAGATTCGCTATTTTGAGGACTGAAGGAACGTTAGAGGACGAATTTAGAAGTGCCTACATTGCCTTGTAGTGGTTTTTCCTACCGTAGATTTGTTTTAAGCTTTATCGAAAAGATTTAGAGCGTTTGTTTTACGATAATTCGTTACCTTCATCGCCTCAAAATATGTACGCAATTCTGAACCGCATTCAAAATACTTTCCATTATTTTTTGTCACTCGAAGAATATCGGTTTACGACTATTTATTTCCCCCTTCTTCGACTGCTATTGCAGAATTTCCCCACGATTTTTCCGTTGACGGAAGATTATTTCGCGGTACGCCGCGTTTAACAATATTAGACGAATTCGTTTCGTACTATTCTACGCTGACTTAACTGAAATTATTTATACTTATGTTTTTGTGTAAACCAATGATTTAGGATGTCGGCCGCACTCGGTGATCGGCAGAGTCTGAGAGGTTGTATCGCATCGCGGATGCCTCGATTCTCGTCGGCCGGGGTGAGAGCGCCAGTTATTGTGCAATATTTTTGTGATATATATATATATTCTCGCTAACAATTTCAGATTAATTTACAAACTGACAATATTATTAGTCGCCGGTGCGTCGCGCCGCGCCGGTGACGACATAATGGAAAGTATTACGTCTTAACACAACAATATTCTAAATTAGATATTTCCCCATTAGCACGGAACTAGCGAGTGCAATTCTTAGAAATAGGAGACAGGTAAAATATACAGTTTCCCGATTAGCGTTGTTACATTTCAATTTCGATTATACAGAAAACACCCCCGTAACGTTAGCAGTTCTTTTATTTTTCTATTAAATAGTTAGTCAGGGTAATTACGCAACTATACTTAAACAAGATACTTAGTGATTGAGAGCTGAAAACACTTAGTTAATAAAACATAGATATTAATATTATTATTGGTGGTTATTCAAAGTGAAAAAAAAAGAAATATAAATCTAAGTTAGGTACTGCAAAATTTCATGGCCTTATTGACAACAATATTTCGTGTAATGAGAGTTGTTGGATTATTTAAAAAAGAAAATTTAAACGTGTATTTATTCGGGAGTATGAGATACTCGCGACGGGTGCGTTATATATTGTATTTACGAGAAAAATTGTACCTTGTTTGACAAGATACGCCCAAAGGGCCTTCTTCTAAATCTAGACACGCGAGTTGCCTCCTTAATGTACTTGTACTTATGAGATGTTTAATGTACATAGATATTGTCTTATTTTACGGGATTCCATTTGCCGCTACTTTAGCCTATTTCGTGTCGCCTTCCCAGAGTCGTACGTGTGACGGACATATACGATCTTTAGGAATGGCGCGCGTGGATAAAAGCGGGATATTCTGTCGACCTAATCTGGCAGCTTTTTTGTTTGTCGGCAAAATGCAATATGGTTTAGATTGATTTATTTTGCGTCGTTGTCTTGCCTGTCAGTACGCCCGCCGAACTTGTACAATCGTTGAATTATTAATACCGAGAAACATTTATCGTATTGTTCCTAGAGCCGGCCGTTCCGGGTCTCCTGCGAGGTTACGCTCCCCCGGCGTCGTCGGGTAGGAAACTCCCCGGAGCGGTCGAGCATTTTAACATTGTTCAAATGATAATTTATTAATTATTTATTATAAATCCTTATGTGTAATACACAACCGTTATGGCGCTATATATTTAATTTGTGGAGAGAAGTTGAATTATTTTTATTTATACGCCTAAAGAAATCTCCCTTTAATATTGAATAATTTATATTTATGCTAGGTGAAAAGTTATACTCCTTGTTGATATATTTATATAATTATTTAAATTAAAATATTATAATGAATATATTTTGAAGCGAAGATGTGGTAGGATAAATTTCTACGCCGGATCTTGCTAATAGAGTTTACTGAATAAATTGTTGGTAATTTTATGAAAAATGGTTGCAGATATATTTTTTAAATATAAAGAAATTTAGTAACTTAATTGTGTGTTATGTAAAGGGTTCAAATTTTGCAATTGTGAAATGAAACGTAATTAAAACGATTCTTCGAAAGCCGCGTCGATTCTTTATAGATGTCAAAAATTTAACATAGTTCATAGAACCCGACTGTTTTCTTTTGTTTTGACATTTTGAACAAAGTTTTGCCTCCATTTTGAGCGCGTGTAACATAGATAAAATGTCATATTTGTATATTTTCTCTATGATCATACTCCTAACCTATACTAGTGCTAGCCATGTGCCTTGCCTACCTATAATAAGTAGAAGTAATGAATAGCTTAGAAAAATAAAACCTTTTTGAAAATTGAAATTATTTTTGAATGAATTAGCCATTCGGGACCAAGAGCTAAATTCATTTATACTTTTTTCTAGAATTTTCATTCACAATTGCGAAATTCCGAGCGAGCGAAGGAGATTAATAGAAGACTTAAAATTTTCTCAATTGCCTTAGATGAAGAAATAATAAAAATGCTTAATATATATATATTAATATATACCTATATAAGTTGGGAAAATGTGGTGATATTTTATTAAAAAAATGAAAGATATAAATCTTACAACAAGACTGTAGAATCAATTGAATTTGGAAAAGGGGGTAAAAGATGTATCCGCACCGGAATCGAATCGATGACCCCATTTTTTATGTAATGACTTTTGGCAAAACTTGGAGGGGAAACAAATCCCCTTCATCGGTGCGTGTCTTTTTGTGGTAGCTTCCAAAACGAAATGAGAATAAAACATTATTATTGTTAGATTACAATGTGCCCTATCTACACTCACCCTAGCAAGTAATGTTAAATTTTGGATAAATTATAAAATTTGTGTTGTAATAACTTAGTTGATATATTTTTAGTAGTTCATCCAACATGTTTTTATTTGACTATGTGAAACATACTTTATGTACCTATGCTGGATGATTTTTAGATTTTACCTGTGGCGAGAGGTTCTTCCGCAGTGCGGCAACACCGCCGAGAATTGTCTGACAATTTGAATTCAAAAAAAAAAAAAAAAAATCTTTTTTGTTGCCAGTCATCTAGGCAAGTAGGTACTTTTGTTCTGTATACTGGTAATTTGAATTTTTGTTTTCGAAATGGCCGCACTGCGGAAACCGATTTCCTTACAATGTACTGTAATTATTGTCGAGCTCTTTTATTATTTATATATTATTATTGTTTACATTAGGTGATTGGAGAATAAAATAATAGAGTTTTATTTTACAACGTTAAAACGTCTTGTTAATTAATGTTATTTAATTATTTTGTTGTAGTTATTATTTCCTTGGTCATTTTTACTTTAGATTTATTTATCGCAACTATTTTTACAATTATTATTTGAGCCCCCATTTTGTTCATTATTTATTTATATTTCTTGTTGATTCTTACACACACCAAAGGTTATGGGACGCTCTCCTATCTTGAATGCAAATCGTTGTTGAATTTGTTAAATTATATTATTTATTTTACATAAATAGCTCCTCGACTGTAAAGAGGATACAGCATTTTATGGTTTACTAATCCTGTCGCTTATGTCAACCGAAAAACAAAACTTAAAAGCTCATATTTATTTTGCAAATTATTTGCTGTACGGATCCAAAACATGATTTTTATTTTTCGTTTGACAAAGTGATCTATCCATTAGTTGAAAGCGGGAATGTTTTATTATGAAAATAATCTGTTCAAACTTTAAAAAAATATTTTTATTTTTAATATTTAAACATGTTTCATAACTTGCCCCGCTTTTTTTTTATTCTTGTTTGTCTAAAATATTTCAATGGCAGCACTTTTTTCTACGGAACAATTTTAAAATTTGAATTAAACGGAGAAAATTAATGAATGGTTTGCATTTTGTTTTAGTTTAAAAAAATAGATTAATAAGTATAGATTTACTTCTTTAAATGCCAAATCTACGCCAAGTACTGAATCTACTGATCTCTTATAAAATTTATACGCTATTTTATTAAACTTATCGAGTTTACGACAGATTATTTTCGTAATTTCTTCCAACTTCAACTATTGCAGACAAAATCTTGCCAAGAATAATTTAAAAGATTAACACAACATAATCATAGTTATTTACTGTTATATCTTAACTTATTTGTTATTTTACACATCCAAACGTGGATGTGGTCGTCCACGTGGCCAGACAGATGTACTTATAAGAAAAAATAATGCAAAATGAGACACTTAATTTTTCGACGATGCGGAGACTTTTAATTTTTTTGAAAATGTGTAAAAAAAGAAGTATTGTACGAGGTATGGGGAATTCAAGAATTTCACAAAGGTAATGAGATGGTGCTAACTGTACGTATTTTTGGAATACATTACTGTTTTATTTTAAATTTACTGTTCCCGAAACACGATTGTTTTTAAAATTAATTTTAAAGTACTTAGACTTTTTTCCTTTGCACATCTTACTTAAATTTTTATTTGCCGCGCGCATTGATTGTTTTTATATAATGTGTCATGTTTTTTTTTTTTATGTCACAGCTTTTTATGTAGAATTTTATTGTACATCGGATTTTATTACGCTTTGCAAATTTTATTTCCGTATTGAACAAACATTTAGTTAGTTTTTGAAAATGTGATATTAAAAAAATCTCTGTAATTTTAAATTGTGAAGAGTTTGACTATCGATGTTATAGACGTCAGATGAGAAGAAGATCTTTACGATTTATATTTAGAGATATAAATATCATACTATACAGATCTTTAATAATCTAATTGAAAATCAATAAATGTAATCTGATGTGTTGAACAATCCCGCCAATTTTAATAGCGGTATTCAATGTACTTGTTAAAACTTTAAATTTGACATTGAAAAAAAAAAAATAATAATAAAACCCTTATCCGCACCCCAATGGTGCATAGGGCACTGCGTCATATAAACGTAGTGTTATCTTGATCGTTTACACATGAAGGAAAGGTGATCAGCCCTCCGCTTCAGGTACCAGTCCAGGGTGATATTGAATAAATATGACAGTGAAAAAATCACTTATATTTATTTTACCCCCCTTGGGAATCGAACCCGGGACCTCCAGAACGGTAGCCGAGCGTGCTGACCATTACACTACGGAGGCGGATTGAAAAATAATAATAATAAAAAACACCCTGTAATTTGAAATCATCATTTATCTAGTAAATTACCGCCACTCTTAAAATTTCTGTAATGTTTAAATTTCTAAAGACAATAAGTAGAAATTTGGATAAACTCTATTATTTCTGCACATTCTCTATGTTTTTTTGCATTCTAAAAATGCCACTTTGATGGTTGGTTTAACGCAAATAATTGGTATAATTTTTTTAAATGTTTTTTTTTTTTACAAATACTGCCCAAATACATTTTTTTTAAAAGATGAAAAATAATGCTACATTGCAGTTAAAGAAATTAACCAAATTTTGTTCACTGCGTCAATTTTTAAACATATAATGTTTATTTCTTACACAATACCTTCAGCAAATCGAATATGTGTGATTATTAAACATTGCCGATTTAAACATAATCAAATAAAATATAATTAAATAAATTATTTATTAAATTATTTATTTCATTTAATTAAATAATTAAATAAAATGAAATAAAAATGTTATACTCAATTCACTCCATGATATTTCGCAAGGCGTAACATGTCCGATGTAACAATTTTAATATTATCAATGCATATGAATTTTATTTACTTGCAATCTTTGAGGCTATATTATTATTTAATTAATGTTTAGTGAGTTAAGAACTAGTTTAGCTGTGTACAACTTTATTTGATAGTGTTTTTTTTTAAAAATGTATTGTCGATTCTTCGGAGGGATCGCTTAAAAAGAATTCAATATGGTGGTTTGCCTTCTGTGTCAACTCTCTCGCGGAATGCACGGGAGGATATTGTTTTAAAAATGGATATAAATATGTGAATTGACAAATTAATTACCATCATTTCATACAACTACGGTCTAAACTCTAAACTTACTCCATTTTTATTTTTACTGCGGAGTCTAAAACAGAGTCAGAGGCTTTTCAAAGGATGTTTTGTGAAAAATGTGTAGGCAGGAAAACAAAGGTTTTTGTCAGTCTATTTGTGGATTACATATTTCAATTTTCCTTATAAACCAATGTTCCAAAGACCAAAGTTGCAATATGAAGCTCGCAACAATAGCCCATTCGATATTTCCTTTAGTAAATCAATGAAGCAACATTTCGGAAAATGGTTTTGTTTTTATCCTACTGACTTGCAAAAAAATGCTGTCAAAGTGTAATCCAATACCATAGCAATACCATTTAATCTATTTTTTTTTTCATTTAATGGTTACGTAGATATCATTCATGTTTCAGATATTAGGTTTCTTCCACGCGCAGCCATTTGGGCCGTATTTGAGAATTGTCATCGTAGTTGTGTGAAATTACCGCAGTTAAAGTTTTTCACCTCAGCCTTTGTAGTGTAGTGGTTAACGCATTTGGCTACGAAGCATCGTTTGATTGATATCAATATTATAATGTAATTTTTCATCCTCAATATTTTTAATATAACCCTGAATTGGTGATAATTTAAGATCAAATCGAACGCACAGTAGTCAAATGTGCTTAAAACCACACGAGGCTGTCAAAATTGACTTTTTTATCACATATTTTGAAACTAAAATTAAATTACCTTTATCCAACTGGTGCAAAATGATCGGAATACATAAACCCTAGATCACGGGACTTGTTTCAATGTATCTTAATACGGGACTATAGTAAAATGTACGTCGATAAGAAAAACTCACATTTTGCTAAAAATGTTTACTATAAACATTTGAAAAATAATATAATATAATAGTTTTTTTGAGAACTTTATATAAAATATGGGTAAAAAAATAATATACACGCTAATTGTCACTACATTCTTTATATGTGTTGCCTCGGTGCTCCCCGCTGATTGGATGTCCGTCGTAAATTTTACAAATATCCCGTAATATAGGGTCAAAATTATTATTCCAATCGTAGTTTTCAATAGTGTAATTATAGAGTAGAACAAATTGTAACTTTAAAAAGTACTCGATTTAAACAATATCCTTCCGTTCGCATTCCGTTGGTTTTTTTATTCCTCATCGGTACTAAAAGGCCGTTTTCTTAAAAAAATTATGCTTTTTTTAAATTTCATATAAATAAGTCCTGAAGTTCTTGATTACGACTGGAAGTGTTGCTTGCCCTGATAAACCTCAAATAGAGGATTCCTATTATAATTAGTCCCTAATATTATAGTTGTGTTCCGATGGCAATATTTAGATACATACATAATTCTATTAGTTAATTTAAAAGGTTTACGGATGAGAATAGCGGTTGTCTTGGTCTGGGAATTTGCGCAACTTGGATACAGCGCAAAAACGTCAAAATTAATACCAATCTAGAATTATCCAGCTAATATCAATTACAAGTTTATTTATTAACCAATATAAAAATATTGTTGAAATTTGAAGTCACATATTTTGGACCATCAAAAAAGTAAATATTAACTATATTTGATTCGCAACCAATTTTAACTAAGTCAACATTATATTTTGTTATCATTTTATTATTGCCTCTGAAATTAGAAAGCCGTAGCGTGAGTAGTTTGTTTGTGATTATTTTAATTAAAGAAATAATGGATTAATATCATATAAAAATTGAAGTGTTGCCATGAAAATTACACGGGCTGACTGCGCTCAATTTTGACTCCATTTAATTCCAGCCAAGAGTTTTGTTGTGTTGATTTTTCCATACTAGCAAATTCTCAACGCCGAGAAAAAGCAATGCTTGCCCACAAAGGTAATCCTTTTAAAACCGTAATATATTATTATAATTTATTTATTTTTATCAGCGCTTTCGAGTGTTGATTTTTGTTATAATTTAAGTTTTATTTCATATATTTTTGAAAGGTTTTCCTGCTAATGTCGTTATGATTACGCCGTCTGCGATCATGTCTTTACTGGATGGGTTTATTTTATTTATTGTTACTTTTGTTGATTTACAAATAATATAAAGAATTGCCAAATGTTTAATTTACAAGATTATTTATTATAAATAATATAAATATTTTACTTTATTCAATCCCTTTTGCATCTTTTATGGGTGTTTTAGACATTTAATTGCAAAAAAAATAAAAACAAAGATTTTTAAAACCTCTCTTTTCCCAAAAATTGCTTTTAAAATATTTATTTTTTAAAAACTTTCGCATAATGCAAAAACTAATCCTTCATCCAAATAATGTTTTATTTTTCCTGTTACGGTTTTTATCATGTTTTTCTGTTGTCTTTAGATGTTTCCCTGTTATGATTTGTTTTGTAGATGTATTATTTATAAAGTTATAATTTAATTTTAAAATAAAGGATTTATTTTCAGAATTTCGTTTTTATTTATGTTTTACAAATTATTACCACATTACTAACATATTTTTACAATTCACTAAAAATCACTAATTTCACTTGTAACCTTTCTCTGGCTAAATCGTAAAATGATTATTCTATACCAGTGTTCCGCAAACTTTTTCTCTTCGTACACCTGCCAAATCAAGAAAGTTTGGAGGAACAAAGAAAAAAACAAAGTTTATTTAATATTTATTTATAATTCAAATTAATTTAATGCTAAAATATATATAACATATTATGTTTAATGCGAAATGTGAGCCTGCTTAACTGAGCACAGGCGATCAAAATTTTGAGGAATTGTTGATAAGGCTGTGTTATCTTCACTAAACTAGACTTTTTTTTCGCGGCACACCAATTAATCACCATGATACACCAGTGTGCCGCGGCACACACTTTGTGCAACACAGTTCTATACAAACAGTCATGTCCGGCACTTTTGGTTATGAACAGAAAAGGGTCAACTTAGTGACTTTTGTTTATCTACTTGCAAAGCAAACATTTGATAGTTTCCTATATTAATTTGTGTACAGTGGAACCTCTCATAACGAACATAATTCGTTCCAGAATCTTACTCTTTAAGCGAAAGATTTTTTGTTTTGTCTGGTGCGGAAGTCCCAGCTCACAAGTAAATGTCGTGAAAAAGGGACTTACCCTTCCCTGTAACTCATGCGAAATGTCACCTCGTTAAGGGAGAAACTTTTTCACTTTTCTGTTACTCGTTATGAGAGGTTCCACTGCACTTACAATTTGGCAACATATTTATTGTAACTGCAGACAGTTGGTAGAATTCCATATTGAATTGTTGGGTAATATATCCAAAAAAAACAAGGTTTGTTGGATTGAATTCTACATTTATTTATGTATATCTTAATACGTGACGCGTTTCGTCTTATGAATACATTATCAGGGTATTTGATAATGTCCTAAGAAGACGAAACGCGTCACATATTAACATATACATAAATAAATGTAGAATTCAATCCAACAAGCCTTGTTTTATTTTGGATATATTACCCAACAAATTAAATACATTAATTGATTCGGCAGTCACTTTGTGGTAAAATTTATCCATTTTTAATTAATGTTTTACTTAGTAAATACCACTATTTCTTCAAATCTACAGTGACACGTGTTTCGATGCATTCCGCATCATTTTCAAACACCGTATGTGTATGTTATATTTTTCCAACACCAATCTTTTATCTGCATTCATAAATTTAAAAGTAGGAGTATTTATACCATTGAATAGTGCATAATGCGGTCTCCTATGCACCATTGGGGGCAGGTTTTTGTGTGAAAGAGAAAGACGAAAGATGATCTCTTTATTATTTTTTTAAAGTACGGCAAACTCCAAATTATTCAAAGTTTAGTTAGTAAGCTAGCACCTTTGAGTCATCCTTCCCGGCATAAAATTATTGTAATAAGTATTAGTTTGAGGAAGATTGGTTTGTAATATTATGTCAAAAATATTCATGTGAGAAAAAAACACTTTTGCCGATACATAGTTAATAAACCCAGATGGAGTAAACACTTGTCGGGTTGTGGTCCCGTAGTTAGTGTCACGGACTCTCAAGTCATAGTTTCTCGGTTCCAACCCACTCTACCACAATTCAATACCTGTTTCTAATAATGAGCCGCTCGGCTGTCCAAATTTAAAACACAGTAAGGGACATTTTTTTTGTAGTAGGTTTTTTTTGCATCAATGGACTAAGTAGACTCGGTCCAAAAATGCAAAAAAAACCTACTACAAAAAAAATGTCCCTTACTGTGTTTTAAATTTGGACAGCCGCGCTTAGGCTCACAGAAATAGTATGAAATTGAAATATTTTTGTAAATTATAAAAACAAAAATATTTGTCTTTTTTTTTGTAATAATACAAAAAATTAAACTTTATTTAGAAGGTTAAGGTTGTGCCTTCAACCCTCTAACATCACACTGAATGGTTGAGAACAGGTTTATCCTCTTCTGTTTGCATCCAATGGTGCATAGGGCACTGAATCGCATTGGCCCAGTGTTATCTTCATTGTTAATTACATCAGAGCTAGTTTTGTCCCTCAGGTTGATTTTACGTAAATATTGAAAGTGAAAATTTATTTTCATTGTCTTGGGAATCGAACCCGGGACCTCCAGCACGGTAACCAAGCACGCTAACCGCTACGCCAAAGAGCCAGGCTTATAGAAAATTATTGTGTTAATTTGTCTTAAATCTATTATTAATTATCATGTACGTTGGAAAGGCAAAACAGAATAAGCAGCAAATTTATGAAGAAATTTAAATATATTACAAAAAAAAAAATTCTCTTTAATTTGATAAAAATAGGTATAATAATTTATAATACATTACGTGAGGTTATATATTAATAAATCAAATATCACAATAAATTAACTGACAACATCACTGTTGCACATATAGAGCTAGTTATTTTAATTCTTTAGAATAAAAGTAACGTGAAAATGCTTTTAGCAAAGATTAAAAAAAAATATTGCATTGTTTTTTTTTCGTTATTCATATTCATAGTTGATTATATTTTATTTTATTTTATTATAATATATATAACACCAATTTCTGATTTAAATATTTATAATAATATTCCTTTTTTTGCCATGCTCTATCAAGGATACAATCGAATGGAAAAGTAAGATTTGCATGTTTAAATACAATTTCATTTTTTGTTGGTCGTCATAAGTAGTATTATAATACAGACCACTCCTATGTTGACTATCGTGAGCCAAATATTACTGTAATTCATTGTATTTTTAGTTGCACTAAGAAAAAAAAAGTAATTAAATTAATTTTTTGTACGCAAGCCAAACTCGGACAACTTAGTAGAAATGTCCCCGATGAAATTATTGTAAATTTTTCTTGTGTAAAACATTATTTGGCTTACGGTGGTGCATGTAGGAGAGCTCGAAATGTTAAATTCTTACTCAATTTTTAGATAATGCGACTCAAGGACAGCCAGCTAAATTACAGTCTAAATTAAGTATCGATTAAAGGAATCTGCAATGTAACGAATTTTTAATGTTTTAAAAATATTTCGTTATAAAGTTGACCATTTTTGGTAACAATGATTCTCTTATCTATTGAAAATTAATTTTTGTGGTTTGTCTGGTTTTCAATTTGAGCGCAAACGAGTATTATTAATTTGAAAATGAATTTTTATTATGTCAACCGTAGTGTTATTTTTTTGCACATTTTATTTAGTCGATGTTGTGGCATACCTCGGTCCTCGAGAGATATGGCGGTCGTTATAATGGTTTTCTTCAATTTTCAGGCAAAACTCCCCCCGGCCTCCTGACGCCTAAATCCGAACCCTGCAGCGAATCCAAACAGTCGGGCGATCACTCGGGCAAGATCAGAGTCAACCCGCTCACCCAGACCGCCACCACTTCCAACGCCAACGCCTTCGACTCCCTCCCGAACTTCCACACGGACACCCTGAACAACAACAACCTTCCGCTCAGCCAACAGAGCTCCCCGAGACAGCCCATCAGACGCCGGGTGCGTCGGCGGGCCAACTCCGCCTCCAACGACCCGGCCGAGCAGCTCACGGAGATGTCCGTCAGAGGGCTCAACTTGTTTCGCTACGCGTCGGTGAACGAGGGGATCTATCAGTGCACGGAATGCGCGAAAGAAAACATACAAAAGACGTTTAAAAACAAGTACTCTTTCCAGAGGCACGCGTTTCTTTATCACGAGGGCAAGCAGCGTAAGGTCTTCCCCTGCCCCGTCTGCTCTAAGGAGTTCTCCAGACCCGACAAGATGAAGAACCACATGAAGACCACGCACGAGTGCTACGTGCCCAAGGACTGCCCCTTCCCGCCCGGCTACTTCATGATGGCGGGCTCCGAGTCGCCCATACCCTCCGGGATGAAGATAGACTCTCCCGTGCCCATGGGGCTCAAGATGGAGTCCCCCGGCGGGCCGGACTCCTCCCCGGACCAGGCGGGCATCTGAGGAACGCGACGGTCCTAAATAATTCCACCACGCCCTGCTCTGAGCTCCGAGCGCTTGTACTTCTCGTCTTGTAGCTCTGTGCGGATGACCTTTAGCTCTACTTATGGTCTTCAATTTTTAGCAATTTAGTAGGCAAATTCCATGAGTCATTTATACATAGCGGGATCTTTCCCCTTAATGCAATTTATAGCATGGATACAAAATTTAATGAGTGATTTCACTCTCACAGCATAATTCTTCATTTTTACAGCTTACAAAACTGTATAACTCTCACTGAAAACAAAAAAATATATATGCTTATTTCAGAAATATTTTAATTTGAATTATTTTGTATTATTAAATGTTATGGATTTAAAATAACTTGAATATAATTTTGTTTATTCTTTACGTCATATTTTCTAGATTCAATGTGCCACAATATCACATTGCTAGGGATTTGTAAAGAAAATATTCACAAAAGAGTCCGATAGATACCATACTTAGCTTAAAAATGGCCCGCACAAAGCTAAAGAGCGAGAACTATAGTCGAATTTATGATCGCATCCAAAATATATTTTTTACTCGTGTTGCTTTCGCCGCGACATTAGAATTTTTTACCATTCCCCGGATCGGCGGATTGAATACAATAGTGTTGTTACCATTGTACTGCGTAGTTAATGTAACGAGATGGTGGCATTTAGGAGGTGGTCGGGACTGAATGGGCGCGTGGATTTTTATTTAGGCGTGACAATATTGTATTACCACTTCTGTAGCATCGGCCAGTGTCCCTGTAATGTTATATACAGAGTTAGAGGATTGTTTTTTTATATTACTGATCTAGACTTAGGATGGAGAACTCCGCAATGTGAGTAAATAGATAAACTTATTATGCACAGTCTTTTAAAATCCACTTATTTTTCTACGTATAACATAAATGCACCTCTTTACGTTAATTTAAATAAATATTAGGTCGTAACGCGTGAAATGTCGTGTTAGGTTGATACATTACAAAATGGTTGAGTAGTGTGTATTGCAATTTTTATTTTCTATTACATCTTTTCATTTACGGAAGATACTATTTTAAGTGTGTTATTTAAATATATCATCATATTTAAAGGATCAAAAGATCTTGAAAGATAAATCTTTCAAGGTTCTAATGATGTATGAAAATCAAATCTTTGTTTATAATTTTCTGTTTTAAAAATGAAGAAACACAAGACGGCTTATCATCAGATAGCAATTGATGCCCCTTGCCTCTCATGCGTCCTGTGCTCCGCTCTTCTACTCTTGTTGAGACTTCTAACTTGAAGAGACTGCTAGCTCCTCCTACAAAAGCGTGCGCGTATGTCTGATATGGACGATTGTATGGAGCATTGGGAAAGAAACACTACTGCCACGTCACGGATAGCTATGAAGCTTGCAAAGATGTCCTTTTGTGTGTAATTTGAATCATCCATATCTTAGAAAATTCATTTATCATCAACATTCTAAATAAAACCAATTTATTAAAAAGAATCATTACATTATTATAGTAATATACACGTTTGATAAGCATAGGGAGTAGGATCAGATAAAAAGTTTTGGGGATGAAAGTGACAGGATTCCAAAGAGAAAGGAGTGATATCGTAAGGTGTGAGGTATAAAGATTAAAGTGAGGTGTAAATCCAAAATGTCAAATGTTGAGGTAAGAAAAATTAGTACTTTTTTAAATGCCAGTTTTAAGAAGCTAAACAAAATTATTGAACATACTTCTTAAATACTGGCACTAAAAAAACACTAATTTCTTTCATCTTGACATTCAACATTTTGGAAAAAACGATTCTCACAGGATGTTATTACGTAATATTTCAGACATTTCTCGAAGGTTATTAGAAAAGGTTTATTTGTCATCCGGAATCTTACATTATGGGGTGAAGTTGACATGGATGATTGCAAGTTCCAACACTGTTTGATGATAATAAGTAAAAGGTACAACACTCGACCATAATGTACTGAGAAAATGCGAGATTTCACGTGTTAGGACCTGGGTAAATTGTTTTATTTGAGGTGGAGAGTTGAAGATACAATACCAGTAGTAGATGTATAAGTTTACACTTGAAAATATTTATGCGTAAGAATGAATACTGTTTAGAAGGATTAACGTAAGTTGCGTAGAGTACAAGATAAATATATAAAGTTATATATATATTATATTAATACTATTAAACATAGATTTTATTAACGTCTACATTTAAGTTTGAATACTTCAGTTTATAACAAATATAGTTATATTTTTAGTGTTCGCGCATTTAATGCGATGTTTTTACTGTATACATTATTGATCTAGACTTGTTAAATATAATATTATTTTATGTCTGCACATATTTTAAGCAACGGGTTCTTTACTTCTTTCTTTTTATTTAATAGTTTATGTTTGACGAGTGGTCAAGAGCCGCTGAGTAATGCACAAGGCGTATATTTTATTTTTTTCTACATTGAAAGAGAGCTAGAAAGTCGTCTATATAGGTACTTAGGTAGACTTGTTTAGAGACATCTGTTGTGTCATCTCCTGTTGTCTGATCACGCCGTCATCTGTGGCCGACGCAAGTTTGTAAATACGCTCTTTTTTATGTTTTGACTTTGCTATCTGAGCGAAGATTTCTATAAATGTTTATATATACTAAAAATATATAGGAGAGTTCAAAAAACATAGGGTATCGAACGATTAAACGTTTCGGGGCGGAGTTTAGGTTAGGAATTTTTGAAAATCAATGAAATCAAAAGTCTTCCGTATATTTTTAAAAGCTAACAGCTATTTATAGCAAATTTGCCTTACTAAATATTCACCAGAAAAAAATTGATTAGTTGCGCACAGAGGTTTTTTTAGTTCTTTTTACTACAAGATATTTTTTTAATTTACCTGCATTACTTTGGTTTATTTAAAAGGAAAAATAATAATAATAAATATAATTTTAGCTTTTTTCCAAAGTGAACTCATTCCAACTTTTTCAACTGTAGCGTTAAAATTACACATAAAAAAGCCGATTAAACAACATATGTGTTACTGATTTTTAGAAATCTGGATATAGACAAAAAAATACTCCCCAAAGTTCTTAGGAATCATAAAAAAAACAATATTTTATCTGCGCTTTTAAATTAATTCACTTAGGAAATAAAAGCCTCAATTTTCATAAATTTTTCCTGCTTTTAGCCCAAAAATATACATGGATTATTTAAATTTGACATCCTGTTATACCATACCTCATATCTGACATTATAGATAAATTTAGCCCAGAAGGATTGGCGATGGCGTTTGACAAAAATAAAAATAAAATTATTTTAAACTTTTATATTGTGACAAATTTGAGAGAAATTCTCCTATTCCTTTACTAATTTTAAACATTTTTCTTAACTTAATTTCCCCCATTTATAAATAATACTTCGTCGTCAACAAACATAAAATATTTCCAAAGAAGGTATTGTCATCCATACGCAATTATGCATAACACGCAGAATCGTACGCAATTGAATTTTAATAATTTGATATTGAAAATTTGTCAGATATGAGCCAACAGCTGCCTTTGCACGTTTACTGATTTACGCTAGGATGCGTTATAGGCTTTTGCATTCATAAATTCCTTTTTAAAACATAATTAACCTACCACCAGGCAACCTTCCGCAGGAGCAGGCAGAGATATTAACAGCATTGTAGAATAGATTCCGGACAAGGAACTGAATCACTCAAGTACGCATGATACTGCGCACAATACACATTCTATTAGTATATCCAAATGCAGACTCTACTCTCATTGTCTTTTCTGGATTCCACCTATAAACACAATTACACAGAATGTACAAATTGTTGATGGATAAGTTTGTGTACTGTGCGTAGTTTCATAAATCGCTCACTCCTTTCAAGAACGATTTTAACGTTTAAAAATATAATACAATGTATTAAACATAATTATCAAGCCACTTATTGAAATTTTTACTGTGCAACCGATATTTTTAGGTAAAACCTGAAAGTTTTTTCTCCATTTGAAAAATATTTAGAATATTTATAAAAATAATTAAACAATACCTTTTCTTCAAAATTCAAAAACAACACTTTCTGCCCTGTAGCGGGTAAATATTAAGTTAAAAATATGCCTCTTTTGCTGGGATATAGTACATTTTCCGGGCATTCGATTTTTGATTTATGACGTTCTTGAAAGGAGTGAGCGAAATGTCAAACGAATCTACAATTCAAACGGACTATCATCCTTTTATATCTTTAGCAAGAGATGCAATATGGTAAGCTGAGGGTCTGCTATGCAGTCTTGAGCGCCGCTTAGACCTAGTGGATGCTTAGCTGTAGGTGATTTATTTTATTTTTAATATTTATATTTTTTAGGCATACCCTCTTAATCGTGTTTCATTTGTTTTTAGTTTTAAACTCTTGTAAAGGATTTTGTTTATTTTTTTTTTAGTTTTTGTGATAGATACACGATGTGAATGTATCGCAACATGGTTGCATGTATTTTATTTTATTTTTCTCTCGAATTGTCCCCATTTCTGTTTGAAATGTACTCTTAGTTTGAAGTTTTTGTTAATATTATTTTAGTCTACAATTGGCACAAGTCAAATTTCCCGTACTTTATTAGAATTAGCTCTACAAGAGGCGCACATTTTTTATTTTATTATTTCTTACGATCTTCGCTTCTACTAAAATGTATTTATTCTAAAAATATATTTACGGTTAGCATTGTCTTATTTTTTTTGTTGCTTATACATATTTTATTTGGTTTATTTAAGTAATACCTTTATTAAAATAAAGCACTTCTTTTTCGATAATTTTTTTATACTATTATAATAAAAAGTGGTTTATAATGATAATAATAATTTTGATTAATATTATTTATTTGTAAAAAAAAGGGTTTGGCACTTTTCATTGTCATTTTTTTTTCGTAAATTAAAAATTTGAAAACGGAAGACCAGTCCTTCGATTCTTAACAGTCGTAACAGTTTTATTGGGTCTTAACAGTCCACCGTAAGAACATAACCTCAAAATGTTTATCTGGAACCTGGAATGGATTCAAATTCCACAGAAAATGTTAGTTAAAACATGTCAAGGGGTTAGGACTTTTTCAAAGTTGCCTAAAAAGTGCAATCTACCTTCATTTATAATCATGAATCATGTTTTTTTTCAAGTTGATTTATTGAAACTGTTTTATCATATTTGTTTTTGGCATGATATAATTTTTTATATGTAACGGACGTGAATTTTCCGAGTTAAAAAAATGATCATGTTTTGCACACACTGCATTTTTTTCCAATTTTATACGCAAAGAATAAAGCGAATTATACGTAAAGAAATATATTATATAATGTTAATAATACTTTTAACAACATAATTTTTACATAAATATGTTTACTTCAGTTATTCTTTTAACTATCCGTTTATAAATATATAAATACGTACGCAATTGTTAAACATTTATTCATTTTAATATTGTCGACTCTTGGATATATATATTTTAAAAAATAAAATAAAGGTTTAAAGAAAATATTCACTTTACCTAACTGTTGATGGGTGCCCTTGAATCCGTGGAACAAAATTCAAACAGTTTAAGAGATTCGGCCATTTTTTCATGCCAAATTAATTTGACGTAAGAAATGGCGGGATATTTTTTGTTTGTTTTTGAATGGCTATGCTTTTTATGTCGACTGTTGCCAGTCAAAAGGGGGTGAGTAACAAATAGCTACCTTTCAGGAGATCAATTTGAAGAGCTTTAATTTTACAAATTCATGTTGCTTTCTTATTTTATGATAATTAGACGGAATGAAGTTTCGGCGATACTTGAAATACGTCTCTTGAAAAGCAGACATTTGTCACTTACACCCTCGGGTTGATCACAGTTCATATTAGGATCGGGACCCCTGAATTTGCTTTAATATCATTAAAAATACCCGCAATATAGTTATGGCAATAAAAAAAACAATTTCTAAAATACAAATTTAAAAATATTATAGTTAGTTACATTATTGTGAAATTTACTATCGTATTTGTGTTATGATATACAGTGAGACCTCCCTAAACGCTTAAGTATGACGCAGAAGTGTGGGATTCCTCAAAATCGCATGTGGTATCAGTGTTCTCCAAAACCGCAAACAATGTTTTATTACTTGCATAAGTTTTGCGGCTTTAGTATGTATATACTTGAAAGAAATATCCCTTTAAGTGCTGGAATCAATTGGAAACACATCCCCGTGTTAAGCAGAGTCTTACTGTATTCACTTTTATGATGAAAAAAGTGCCTTATAAAAATATTCTTAACCTATCGAGTTTTGATTTATGTTTTATATTATTTTTATATAAAATTTATTGTGTTTTTGAGGTACCGTGTTTGATGAAAAGTTTTATTGATTTCTTTTTTTATATAAACTCGTAATATTTCGTTTTTATTTTACCACAAATTTTTACTTCTCTAGTTTCATGTTGATTTGTCTTTTCATAAAAGGTATCACTCTTTTCATTTGTTTCATCCTTTAAAGCTTTTCTTTTCTTTTAAATTTCCCTTAAAGTGATAAATTAAGAAAAAGTCTGACGATAAGAGCATTTCTGTATTTATAACAATATTGAATTCAGAATGTTATTGACTTTCACGTAAATATTTAAAACCCACGAAACGTGGATGGCGTTAAATCCAATTTAGAAATATAAATTACGTAACAATTTAAGAAATTTGAATGACATCAGATATATTATTTTGAGATCTATGAATAAAATATTGAATATTTTATCCAATATTTCTGCGGTATAAATATTTACGTGAAGAATAAAGCTTTGGTTTGGTTGTTACCTGCAATAGGGCTTACTATTTTCCGTAGAATCTAATAGAAAATGCATGTCACAATAGCATCATTAAATGGATGACACAAATGTGTATTTTGGCAATTTTGTATTGTCATCTGTTGAAATAAGCAGTTTTTTTATTGCTTGAAATTACAAAATATTGACATTTGTGCTCTGGTTTCTATATCGCTCACTCCTTTCAAGAACGTCATAAATCAAAATATTAGATTTTTCAGGAGAACGTTTTTAAAGTTAAAAAATATAAGACAATGTATTTAAAATAAATATCAAGCCAGTTATTGAACTTTTTACTTTGCAACAGATCTTTTTAGGTAAAACCTGAAGGTTTTTCTCCATTTTAAAAATATTGAGTATATTTAAAAAAAAAATTAAATAATACCTTTTCTTCAAAATGCAAAAACAACACTTTCTGCTCTGTAGCGGGTAAATATTAAGTTTAAAATATGCCGCTTTTGCTGGGATATTGTACATTTTCTGGGCATTCCGAAAACATGCACAACCAAAAATTGACAATTTTTGATTTATGACGTTCTTGAAAGGAGTGAGCGATATATGCTTTTTGTGTGAGTTCTGCAAAGATGGCAAGCTTTATGTTGTACCGGCCGAACCAAAGCGGCTGAGACTGATGCAAGTTGCTTTATGTAAATGGCCAGGGCACTCGTTTCTCGCCGAGGACTTCCTAACTGCATATTGATGTGTCTCGAGGGAGATATGATGTATAACTGTTGTAATATTATTTCTATTCAAGCTGTTTACTTACAGATGTAATTATTTGGTTATGAAATAAAAAATATATATAGAAATTTTGTAATTAATACGTTTTATGATATAGATTATATTAAGGTTTTATTCAGTGTCACTCGATAGTGATTTGAACATAGGTTTAATACAAAATGCACACGCAAACATAGATATATAAAGTTTATAACTAATTACTAAAATGATTTATATTATTACACAGAATATTTCTATTTTAGTGTTGTATTGATAAAGTTAATTAAAAAAAATAAAACCATTATCAAATGTGAACGTCTTCTTGTTTTATTTCGTCACCTTCGTTGTAATATGCCGCTGATTATACGGTTTTGTATGAAAGCACACGGCGACACCGGAATACTGTCATCTATGGAGAAGGGGAAATATTACTGTCAACTGGTGTAGGTACAAACGTGTAAGTACTTTACCGTTTCGATGGCTGTCGACTTGTTTTGTCATTTATGTAGAATGTTTTCATTCAAAATGTCTATTCTACAAAAGTTATAAACAATAATCTCTTTAGACACATTGATAAACATTTTTATTTTAAAAAGATAAATATTTGTGTTTTTATTATTTTCACAAATATTTAAATTTCATACTATTTCTGTGAGCCTATGTGGCTCATTGGAAATAGGTATCAAATTGCGGTAGAGGGGTTCGAACCGAGAAACTCTGACTTAAGAGTCCGCGACACTAACCACTGGACCAAAACCCGACACAACATCATTTTATATTGTATTTAAATATATACATTATACCATTTTATTATAATTTAAAAACAATTAAATATTCTTTATTTCACACACAGTTTATTTTTAATATTTAATTATCTACTTAATATGAATTTTTATATTGTGATTAAAAACAGATTTTCAGATTCGGGGTAGATTCGGGTGAGCAGTTCTTAGTTAAAATCATATTTATAGTATGAAGAAAGAAATCATCTTTAGATATTTATATTGAGAATAGCGAAGTACAAAATGCGAGGAGTATATAATTTGCCATATTGAATTGTGATACTAGGCTTCTTGTTAAAGTATATTGATATACTGCATACAAATAGTTGCATATCCTAAGAATAAACACATTTCTCAGTGATTGGCTGAAATAAATTAAGTACGATCCAAAGATAATATTTTATTTATCACATTAGTGTAAATACTTCACTGATATACAAAACAAAGAAAAAAAACTAAAGGTAATTACAAAATATATTCAAATAAATATGTTCATTTTTATAATTAAAAAAAATTACATATTACCCAATGCTTATTTCAAGTTGTTTCTCTGCACTTTACCCCAATATCTTAATTACTATTGGATTTTTTTCAATATTGAATATGCAACTTGTCTATGATAAGAGATCATGATACGTAAGGAATATATAAAGTAGTTAAACACTGGTAAATGAATTAGCAAATGTATATATATGGCAGACCATCCGGGTTTTCTATGATTACCAGTGCCAGCAAAATCCTATTTCTGTCTGCATTAAGTATAGTATAGAATAATAGCCATAAGAATAATAATATCTCGTTTCATTTATATATTTTTCTTCTAACTTATGATCATTAATTAATTGATTACGTGTAAGCAAAGCAATCGGTCCAGGTTAATATGAAATAAATATAACATTGAGAAAATCATCAACTCGCTATGCTACAGAACCTTTAAATAATTGGGAACATCAAATCTTCAATAATTACTCATAAAATATGAATAGTTAATTTATTTGTCATTTGATTATCAGGTTATCATCACTTTCTACACGAAGATGATCATCCGAACGCTACTCCTGTCATCACCCTGGAACTTTTATCAAGGTCTGAAAATGACAATAATCCAGAGACTTCCGAGGAAAGGTCCTACCAAGAAACTGAGATACCGAGGCCTACTCTGATACTAGATAGCACTTCCGGAGTTCACTTCCTGACAGAAGACCAGGCTAACTCCCTGTTTTCCCCCAAACTGGAGCCGACTAATACGGACGGAGATGAAATGGATGATTTGACACTGTCCCCAGTGAGGTCCAAGCAAGAGTTGCTGGAGTATTTGATAAGGAGCGATGGCAGCGTAGTTTGCAAGCTGTGTGGAGAGATTTTGCAAAGCAGAACTCACTGGTACCGACACAAATACAAATTCCACGTAGCTCCCGCTTCGCACCCGGCACCCCTCTACAAATGTGAACAGTGCAGCGTTTTCTTCAAAAGCAGAAAAGGTTTTTTAACCATACTTTATTTTTTTAATCATTATTTTATCAATGCACTTAGCGACACCAGTTGACTGACATCTATAAAGAAGGAGAAATATTAGTAACTGCCAACTTTTTTTGGCAGCTGTCAGCTTATTCCATCACTTTCAATGCTTATTATACTCTGTTTTTTCTAAAGAGACTAACTATTGTTTATGAACAGTGGAATCTTTGTAATTATGATTTGAAAATAGAAAGATATTTATATTAAAAATAATCAAGTAAAATGTAAAGCAGTCTACACGGAGTCATGAATGACGTGACCGAGTGACGCAATCTATTTCACATCTACGCACCTCCATTATCCACTCAACTCTTTTTTCCAAATCATTCCCTTATTTAATGACTTTATGAAACATGTGTAAAAATTTAAGCATTTAAACTGATCACTGCGTTTCAAAACATTGTGACATTTACACCATGTAGTACAGTCATAAAATATTTTTTTGAATTAATTTAAACACTTATTTCCTAAAGAATCTTTTTTCATTTATTACAGTAACAAATATGTAAGTAACTAGAATCCATTGAGATTATCCGTTGTTTTAAAGAACTGTAATATGAAATAACTCTGAAAAAATTCCATAATGTTATTGATTATAAATTAACACATTGTTGTCGGGCGGTTTTGTTCATCAACCCCGACCCTAATTATACTCTGCCAGTCTGCCACCCGACCCTCAGTATGCTAATCACAAGTAACCGCAAACCCAATTCTCACCTGTACAATGTTTTTTGGCGTCTCTCGCACTCTACCAAAAGTTAGCAAATAGAACGCTTTTAAGCCTCTCCTGCTCTCTACCAACAGTATGTAAAATACGCTTTTGAGCGTTTTCCGCAAACAATGCGTTAATTACACTTTACGATGCGAGCATTCGTATAGTCAGTACAGTGAGCCGAGCGCTCCATCCATAGTTTTGGATGATCGCTGATGCTCGCCGCGAGCGATGTTATGACGTTACGTTACGTTACGACGAAATGCTCCGGTCAATCTCCACCCTTAGGATAAGAAATATAAAAACAAATGCTGCTTGTTTTTAATGTGGCACAATATTAAAGACAATATGGAGAATGCATCTAACAGTAGTTGAAAAAAGGATCATTATAAAAAAAAAATATTCGTATATTGATACAATGGAACTTCTCATAAGGAGTATAATTCGTTCCAGAATCATTCCAGAATCAGAAACATTTTTTGTTTTGACTGGCGCGGAAGTCCCGGTTCACAAGTTAATGTCGTTTAAAACCGGATTGGCTTCTGTAACTTGTTATGCAAAATTTCACTCGTTAAGGAAGTAATTTTTTCACAGTATTTTTTTTCGTTATGAGAGGTTCCACTGTATATTGTAATGATAACCATATTTTGCGCAGGTTACATCGGCCACATAGCGAGTAGACATCCAGACAGCGACACGGAACCAGTTGGGGTGATAACAGGCGCATCGAGTGCGGCCTCCATCTCCATCAAGCAAGAGCCGCTGGATGTGGATATGTCCATCCCGCACTGTGAACTCGCCAACATCAATTACACGGGAGGACCCTTGCCGGTCAACCCTGCCATGCCCAACATCGTGGTCAACCCTTCTGGAGTCATCAGGACGGAGGGCAAGAAGGGCATGAGATCGGGAAGAGGTTGTCTTATTAATTTAAAATTTCTTGAATGTTTTTCGTAGATACTTTGTGGCACATTTTATAAACCTTATAAAATAAAACAATTTTGTTTTTAACATTTATTGGTACATTTTTTCTCCAACTGGTTTTGACAAGAACCTTGTTATCATCAGGGTTACATGAGTACATGTGTAACCCTGATGGTGAAAAGGTTCTTGTCGAAACTGGTTGGAGAAAAAAATGTACCAATAAATAAGTGGTCAAAAACAAAGTAGCTGTATTTTAAAAAGATAATGGGTTTTCTTTGGCAGCGTCATTACGATGTCACACAAACTTGTGTGACATTGTTTTTTTTTTGTTTATAATTATTCATGCCTAACTAATAAAATCAGAACCGCAGACACACTAAGTACGATTTTTCAGCATATAACATTGAAGCATGATATAGGAATATGAATGTCTGGGTTTATTGGCTGATTCAAGTAATCATTTATACACTGTAACATTCATCTTTCTATTCATAATAGACAACCACATTACTCAAATTTCTAAAAGTTGTTTATTCTCATGTCAACACAGGTCATAATCCCATCCCTGTTAATACGCAGACTTCAAACTCCAATCTCAATAGAAAGAATCTTCAAAATGCTATTTTTTAAACATATTTAATATTAACCTTTCGGAGAGTGAGTTTCTGCAAACAAAACTGTATGTTGGGAGTGAGTTTTTTTTCTAATTTTGATTTTTTATATCATTAATGCTACAAGTACCAAATTTTCTTGAATAACAAAACATATTTACGCCAGTAAACATGATTTATATAAAAATTCGATTGATGGGTTTTCTTTGATAGCTTCATCACGATGATGTCACACGATGAACTTTATTGTAACTAAAATGTCATAGACAAAACAGAAAAATAATCTAGTGTAGTTTTAATGTTTCAAAACAACCACAGATGGCGGTAAAACTGCCGTTTCATAAATAAATGTCACTAAGCTTAGTTATAAGTGTGGCTGATCATGTATGCCTATATTACTTTGAGGAAAGTTTTGTTGGACGACCATGTTTGGCCACACTCCTAGACAGGTTAATATTAAGAGATTTCAGAGAGAGTTCATATGTGCATTTGTTCAGCAGTTAGCAGCGAGTCTGGCGACGTGGGTGGCGTGGAGTGGGAGAAGCAGCGGAGAAGGGAGGAGCGCCTCGTGGCGGACATCATCGCCCGTGTGCGGAGAGAGTGCGAGGCGGCCGGGGGCGCCGCGGCCGGCACCCGCAGGGGCTACTCCAGGAGATCAGCTCTCACCAATGGGTAGACATGGAGCCCCAACCAAACCCCAAACAGAAATCACTTGTCTCCAAAAACAACTATTGTAAAGATAATATGTTCACAGAAGTGTAACTACTCGTATTATGCTTTTTCTTTTACGTCTAATCTTACTTTCTTCTACTTTTAAGCCACATTCACACCCAATGGTGCATAGGGCACTGCATCGGATCGATAAATTGTCATCTTGAACATTCATTATCTCAAGGTAAAGTGATCAGTCCTTCTCTTCAAATACCAGTTCAGGGTGACATTAAATAAATATCACAGTGAAATTTACTAATATTTATATTTGCGTCCTTGGGAATCGAATTCGGGACTTCTTTTGCAAGTAGTTAAATGAATTAGCCACTAAACTATGAAAGCGTACTGTAAATGAATAGTAAAACACTATTCTCCTCTCTTTGCGAGTGGCCGGGCGCCGGGTGAACGTATGAAGGTCCGGCACAGTATAACAGCCAAACACTACTATGCTATGATTACAGACACTTCAAATGCTGTATGGTTTTTGCTCTGTGATTTATACTTTAGCTGTTTTATTTAAATTTTATCCAATTGTGTAAGTCTCCTATAGTACCTTCTATTCCTCTTCCATTTCAGTTTCCATCAGTCCTTCACCTTGAATTATTTACTTACATCATCTGAATTCCATCAAACACATTCCGCTCCTACATCCAAGGATCTGAAGCACAGGACTGGTCACCCTACCTTTAACAACAAAGTGGAAAAGATTGAGTTAACAATGCATTGATCCAATGTGGTGCCTTATGCACCATGTTTGTGTGGATAGGAGCCAAAAGAAGAAGAATAAAAAAAACATCAATGAGTAAAGGGTTTATGGTATAAGATAAATTTATTTATCGCTCACACCTTTCAACAAAGTCATATATCAAAAATCGGCAATTTTTAGTTATGCATGTTTTCAGAATGCCCAGAAAATGTACTTTATCCCAGCAAAAGCGGCATATTTTTAACTTAATATTTACCCGCTACAGGGCTGAAAGTGTTGTTTTTGCATTTGAAGAAAAGGTATTGTTCAATTATTTTTTGAAATATACTAAACATTTTTCAATGGAGAAAAAACATTTAGGTTTTACCTAAAAAGATCTGTTGCACAGTAAAAAGTTCAATAAGTGGCTTGATATTTATTTTTAATACATTTGATTATTATATCTTTAAACTTTAAAAATGATCTCCTGAAAAATGAAGTTTTTTGATAAATGACGTTGTTGAAAGGAGTGAGCAATATGTTGCAATGTCTCTTCACAAATTGTTTTATTTATTTTCACATTTGTTCTTTATGTTTTGTATTCAGTCACTATCAATCTGAAAGTTTAATTAATATGTTTTAATTGAGTACATCAAGACTACTTGCTTATATACAATTTTATCTAATTATGCCTGGTAAAATGTCTTAATTTGTAATTTCATCACTAATTATGTCCGAGAATAGAAACATAAACCAGATATCAATTTACAATTCTCCTTAGAATTTTAAATCAGTGTTTTGAATCAATAGAACTCTTCGTAATAGGCGGTACACATTTAAAAACTAAGGCAGATATTTACTAGTTATAAACTTGTGATTATTGGTGTGTTTATATGATATGCTTGTGCCATAATACTTTTTAAACTAGAATGATACATTTGCATAATTTTATGAATAGATTGGTGTTTTAACTTCAGTATAATGACATATCTTCTCTCCGTATTTCTACTGACTTATTCTTCTCTCAAATTCATTACAAATCAGTGTTTTAGAATATAATACACAATAGTATAGTGTTTCTCTGTGTGGTACGCAATCACTATTTTATTATTTGTTTTATGAGCGGCAGGAGTGTATATTTTATATAGGCAGAAAAGCAGTGGTACTCGCTTTTCATATAAAAACACGACCAGTGCCTACTATACCTTATCCTTACCCAACCCTACTGCCTACCCTGATTAAAAACTCTTATTTCTTTTACTCCGAGATATATAAAGTAGTCACAAAACTTTCAATTTATTGCTTCTTTCTGCCCAATGGAGTTTATAGCACCCCATTGGATTGACTATTTGTTGGGATATAGATAACCTAAGTGAAGAAGCTCAGCATGAAGGACATTACTAGTATATGGGAATATAAATAGAGAAATATTATGTACATATATACCTGTACTAGAAAAATGCACCATCTCCGAAGGCTTTTAGGAAATATCTGAAACATTAATATCTATCTTTGGAATTCCAAGTTTTTATCACATCATCTCTTTCTTGGTTCATCTGGGTACTTCTCTTGCTCAACTTCTTACCTGATCTTACTCACATTGTCTTCCTTGTTTTCATAACTATACTATATTGTAATTATATGATCATCCATATCGCAACTTATTATTATTTCTGTTTTTTTTAAATATATATTTAAAGAAAACAAATCCATAATGCATAAATCTGGCCACTTATCGAACTTTTACCAGTATTACCAATCTGTCTTTGGTTTGTTGAAAATTAAACACCAATTCAAATTTATTCTCCATATAAACTTTAATAAATAAATAAATAAATAATATTAATTAAGAAGAGAAAACAGTGTATAGCAGCAATGGTAGGGCAATTAAGATAACATACCCATACTCGTATGAGTTTGACAAATCACTGCTTGTGCCAATTTTATTATTAATTTTTGTTTTAAAACAAAAATATTAATAGTCCTCTCAGTGGGATGCGAATGCTGCAACTTTGAGAAACACTACCTTGAATAATCTTGTGTCTAGTCTCCAGGTGTACATATGTAAAAACCTAATGTAATATTTTATCGACTATGTAGGTATTAAGTATACAGATTCATGTTTATCAGTCTTAAGGAGTTTATATTATCATTGGTATTATAAGAATGTGTTAGCCGTGAAGTATAATAAAATGTGTCAAAACTAATGTAAATAATGTGAAATTATATGTTCCTTTGACCGAAACAAAGTGCCAAGGAAAAAAATTGAATTTAACCGATGAAATATATGCTTATTTCACCACAAATTTTGATTATATTTTTTCAATTAAAAATATTGACAAATTTAAAAATAATAATAAAAAATACTGTATAGTGGTGGTCTTCAACCCTAGACTACGGGACTTGTTTCATTGAACCTTAATATGGGACTATTGTAGAATGTACGACTATAAGAAAAGCTCACATATTACCAAAAACATTTTAAAAATAAGTGCACAATGTTTTTTGAGAACTTTGTTTAAAATACGAACATAAAATATGGGTAAAAATTTAAGATACATACTAGTTGTCACTACATTCTTTACATATGTTGCCTCGGTGGTCCCCACAGATTGGATATCCATCGCAAATTTTACAAATTCCCCATAATCTAGGGTTGAATTAATCACTGCTACAGGATGTTGAACACTATACTTGAATTGAATACTCAATAGTAATGTACTCATTGTCGTATTGTCGTCCCTCGTAAAGCATTTGTATAATACGTTCGGTGTGAAGTCACTGAAATCAGTCATCATAAAGGCTGTGTCATGTAACATACCAGGTATTAAGTCGTTGTGCCAAAATAGATGTTACTTCAAACTGTTATTAAGTTATCTACATTATGTGTTTAATTGTATTGAATCTAATAATCTTTTTTTTAATTTCAAGCCAAACACAGAGTCGTTATTTACACTTTTATGGGAGAGAAAAAAATAAGGCGAGGATTCTTCAATCTTCGAATAAGTTACTTATCCAAGTAATAACTATTGAAAATAAAAAATGTTTCTTACAACTATTTTGAAATTTTTCATTAATGTAAACAGGCCATCACTGTAATTAGTATGTTTGTGCGTTTGTGATTATGTAGGCATTGACATTGTCTATGGATTATTTTATTGCAACCTAACCTAGCATTTTAACCTAACTTAATATGACATGAATCATTTGTAAATATGACGTTATGCAAAAGAATGATTTTTAAAGAAATTTCTTGGATATGCATTAGATTATAATTTTGTTACAGTTTGTTACATGGAAACTTGAAGTATATGTGTTACCTCATTGTATACGTTTATGGCCTAATATTGTTAGTTGTTTATTGTTTGCAATATAAAACCATTAAAAAAAAAGCAAAAAACTGATTTGACAGCTCTATTAGAAAGAGATAGTTAAACACATAACTATCTCTTTCAATTGAGACTTAGGATGTAGATTTTAAATAACTAATTCTTTAAAATAAAAGCAATACAAAATGTATTCACAGTACTTATTCATCTTTGCTGAAAATGAATGTAAATTTTGAAATAAACAACTCCTAAATGGAGCGAATCCACCATTTTTGTGAACAAAAAATTGCACACATTTGAAATATTTATAAATGCTCATTCCTTTTACTGTCATTAAAAAAAAAATTAGTCTTTTGAATATAAATTTGCAATGTTTATTTATTCTTAGCTTGTAAACTGGCTACACATTCTATCTGAAACATTTTATTTTGTAAATAGCAATTGTAAAAAAAAGATGTGTGAAAATGGAATTTGTTCCTTGTCTGGTTGTAGAGAATTATTATATGGCCCGAGACTGCTGCTATTAATAATATGTTTTATCTTGTAAATGTGTGAATCAATGTTGTACTGTATGAGAGGCGAATGAGATCCCATGTAGATTTTTGTGATTTGCAGAAGTGACAAAATTATGATAATTACATAGGTTTATTATTTTCAATTGTTGGGTAATATCTCCAAAATTAAACACGGTTATTGGATTGAATTCTACTTTTATTTACATATATATGATAATATGTGACGCTTTCATCTTATTAAGACATTATCAAACATTCTTGAGTGTTTGATAATGTCTTAATAAGACGAAATGCGTCACATATGATCATATATATATGTAAATAAAAGTAGAATTCAAGCCAATAACCGTATTTAATTTTGGATATATTACCCAACAATTCAATATGGAATTCTACCAACTGTCAGCAGTTACAATCAATTACAATTTTTAAAATATTTTCTTTTGGTTCCTATCAGTACTAAAGTGGTGCATAAGGCACCACATCAAATCAAAGCAGTGTTAAGGGTAGTTATATATGTATTTTGAACGCAGATTAAGGGCCCGGACTGTATGTTGTGCCAAGTTTTCAATTTGTAATATAAATATTGCATGTGATGTCAAAATTGTGATAATATTTTCTCTATATCTTAATAAATTTATGATTGTTTTAATTCTATTTTAGAGTGACGTTTCACTTATAAAAACTGTAATATAATGAACAATTTCTCGTTATAGTATATAAATCATTATAATACTGTAGTTGAAAACAAAATAGTAGCAGAAAAATACAGGAAAATTCTTAAATTATGTATTTAGTAAGTTTTAACAAAAAATCTAAATAAACGGAGTTTATACTATCTTATTCTACCCCATCATCGGCTAATTCTAATTATTTGGTACTAATGTATGTATTCAAAAATAAATACCTATATTTATAGTATTTAATCATGAATCTGTCCTTCTCAAAGTAAATTTAAAAAATAATTGTTAGATGTAAAAGTATTTATTACGTAAATATGATTTTTTATTGTATGAATCTCTTATTATTATCTATTGATATTTCGGTGAATGTTGACTAATGTTATCATCCAAACAAAACCAGTCTCATAAAAGTATGGTCATGCCGTCGATTAAAAAAATAAATATGACATCTTGGACTTCTTTGTGTTGATTCTTGAAGTCCCAATGCAATTATCTGTGAAACTGACTTAAAGCACACTTCTCACAAATAATTTAAATTGTAAAAATTCATTCACAGAGATTAAGAAATAAATCATTTAAAAGAATACATATTGATAATCGTATCTTTCAATTGTATCTTTATTAACTGTTATAAATGGGGTTTCCGAAATGTGTCATATATCCAGTTATATATTTCTTACTGGATACAAAAGTTTTCCTGAATAGTAATTACTAATTTTAGTTTTAATGTCATAAAAAAAAACACCCAAGTTCATATTTTATTTATAGATATTTCAACAGAGGCAAATAACTTTTTTATGTACTGTGCAACATGCGCCATTTTGCCCATGATGTTCAGCCATATTTGTGACAGTAAAAATGCCATGTGCAAGTTTTCTGTGAACTAAAAGAGCCAATACATTTATTATTATATTTGTCTCTGTTGAGATATTTATAGTATACTGATAACAATAAATCCAGTATTTATGTACAAAGATTGATTTTATTATTCCATTTCTATTATAAAACGACCTCAAACAGTTTACCATAGTCAATGTCTGGGGTAACATATATAAACTGGACGATTATAGATATTTCAAATTAACGTAGTGTTTACTTAACTTTGAATACCTGATTCTCAAAGACTAATAATTTTAAAATTCCAGTAAGTTTTAAAAACTTCCACTTTATTCTTCCTCTAGTATTACTTACAACGTTTTTCCAATTTCAGTTTGTGTGTAGAAAAGAAGACATTGATTGTGTGAATGAATGAATAATGTGATAGAAATTGATTGGAAGAATGCGAGTTTATAATAAAATAAATACCTTTTAGCAAAATTTCAATGTTGTAATGAGCTAAGTGCATCATAACATGTCAGTTTGCGTGATTCACATGTTATACATTTTTACAGTTATAAAGTTCTCAGATTTTTGTTCTCAGACTATGTCACTTGCAATTTGTGCCAACGTTTCTGACTGTATTGCGGCACTGATTCCACACCTCATTATCGGGATTTCCGAGAAATCCTCCTATCGCAGCAGTCATTAACCTAGTATTTTAACATACTAATCAGCTCATGCTAATTACGCATAAAAATAAAATGATTATTGTATTATATTATAACACTTTTATGGTAAAAAATATCCAAATTTGTAATGGATCGAACGACAATTAATATATCGCTCACTCCTTTCAAGAACGTCATAAATCAAAAATTGTCAATTTTCAGTTATGCATGTTTTCGGATTGCCCATAAAATGTGCTATATCCCAGCAAAAGTGGCATATTTTTAACTTAATATTTACCCGCTACAGGGCAGAAAGTGTTGTTTTTGCATTTTGAAGAAAAGGTATTGTTTAATTATTTTTTTAAATCTACTAAATATTTTTCAAATGGAGAAAAAACCTTCAGGTTTTACTGAAAAGATCTGTTTCACAGTAAAAAGTTCAATAAGTGGCTTGATATTTATTTTTAATACATTGTATTAGATTTTTTAACTATTAAAACGTTCTCTTGAAAAATCAAGTATTTTGATTTATGACGTTCTTGAAAGGAGTGAGCGATATATTTCAACAACCTTGTTTGAATACCTATATATCACCCATTCCTATATCATTTTGTTAATGTTTTTTTTTTATAATTAATGTAACTTGTGATTATAATAATGATTGAACTGCGGATGTATTTATATATTTTAAAATCTGGTTTCTAGTCAATGTATACTTGTGATCATAATGGTTGAACGATGGATGTATTTATGTATTTTAAAATCTGGTTTCCAGTCAATGTGTCGATATTTTAAATGTAAACCTTTCAAAACATATGTTGTAATCCAATCTATAACAATAAACATATATTTAACTCAATTTTATTTGTTTTATTGACATTTGGGTTGATTTTCAAATCCATCACCAAGTGCCAAAATATTAAAAAAAAAAAAAAAAATACACTATAACATATTTCAAACCAATAATAATAATAATTTTGGATAATATATATTTAATAATAATTTATAGCGCCATTTTCTCAAGGGCGCTTTACTGTGATTGAATTGGGGAAAAGGGATAGTGGAAATGATTTTACAAAAAAAAAGGGTTTTTGTTTTTTCTAAAGATCATCATCTCACTTTCGCTGTTTCCAACTACCGGTAGAAAAGCTTTCCACGCCATTGGTCCCGCAGCAGCAATGACACGCTTGATTAATTTAGCGCACTGGAAGCTGGTAAGATTACTTTACCCAATAGCAATTAGCAGTTGTTGCCAATCAAAGTATGAGACATCTATAAACCAATTCGTCTGGAATGCACAGTTCTTTTATATACTCTGAAGTCAAATTATGCATTGATTTATATTTATGCTTGCATATTTTACTATTTGTGATGTATTTATATATGGATTATTCCAGTAAAAATGTATTTTCATGTTTGAAATTTCTAGCGCTTTCTTAAATGTCAACCAACTTTTTAATGAAATTATTGTTTTTTTTCCATACTTTGAATATTTTATTCAAACTATGGTTTTCAATATACATACATTTTTTTTCAAATTAAACAAAAAGAAAATAGTGACAAAGATGGTCCTTCCCTGTGTTCTTCATATTGTTTTACAACATAAATGAAATAATAGGAAATAAAAAGTCATTTTTCAACTAATATATTCATTTCTATATGACTTTATTAGAAAACATCTCTGTACAACGCAAGTGAGTTTTATAAAATGCTATTACTGATCACAAAATATAAATGTTTCATTGTAGGTTATAAATGCTTAATCACAAACCAAAAAACAGCACGGTATGCAAATCAGAATTTACTAAACACAAAGCTACTACAAGCAATTATACAGTGTTCACTTAGCGGTCGTTTCAGGCTTATCAGCGGATGGCTTTTCTTTGTTCCAATCTTTCAATCCTTCCGGAAGAGTAGTGTCTTCTTCGAACGACCCCGTTCCTTCGACAAATTCTTCGTAAGTCGATTTCTCCGGGAAAGGCCGGGCACCGAGCAATTCGATCATATCATCTCTGCTGAGGATCTCTTGCTTGAGCAGCCTTTCGGCAACTTTGATAATGTTATCTTTGTGCGATATGAGCAACTTCTTGGTGTCGTCGTGCGCTCTTTTGATAAGTTCGCGTACTTCGAAGTCTATGAGTTCGGCTGTTTTTTCCGAGTACGGTTTGTCTAGCACCATTTCTCCGGGTTGCGGCATGTCGAACGATACGTTGCCTACTTTCTCGTTCATCCCGTAGTGTACAATTTGAGCGTACGCGCTCTTTGTCACTTTTTGCAGATCATCTTGGGCTCCCGTCGTTATTCTTTCGAAGAATATCTCTTCGCTCACCCTTCCGCCTAAAGTCATGCACATCCTGTCGAACAGCTGTTCCTTGCTGTACAGGTATTGTTCTTTGGGGAGGTACTGCGCGTATCCTAAGCCTTTTCCGCGGGGGATTATAGAAACCTTCAATAAAGGATCAGCGTGCTGCAAGAACCACCCGGCGACGGCGTGCCCGGCTTCGTGGTACGCGACGGTTCGTCTTTCATCCGGCTGCAAAACGTTAGATTTCTTCTCCATTCCGGCGACGACTCTCTCGATGGCTTGCTCGAAGCTCTTCATTCCGATTTCGGTGTGCATATCTCGGGCAGCGATCAGAGCGGCTTCGTTGCATACGTTAGCGATATCGGCTCCGGTGAATCCCGGGGTGAGAGACGCCATTTTCCTAGCCAAATCATTTTTATCGAGAGCGGTTTTGAGAGGGCCGAGGTGCACTTTGAAGATGGAAGCTCTTCCCTTGATATCTGGAGCCGATACGTATATTTGCCTGTCGAAGCGACCGGGGCGCATGAGGGCCTTGTCTAGGATGTCCACTCTGTTAGTGGCGGCGAGAACGACGACGTTGGTGGTAGTGTTGAATCCGTCCATTTCCACGAGTAATTGATTGAGGGTGTTCTCTTGCTCGGAGTGTCCTCCGAAACTTCGGCCCCCTCGCTTCCGTCCCACGGCGTCTATTTCGTCTATGAACAGGATGCACGGCGCGTGCTTGCGCGCCTGGGTGAACATGTCGCGTACTCGGGACGGACCGACGCCGACAAACATCTCCAGAAACTCGGAGCCGGAGACTGTGAGGAAAGGCACGTTGGCTTCGCCCGCCGTCGCTTTGGCTAAAAGAGTCTTTCCCGTTCCGGGAGGTCCCGTGAGCATGGCTCCTTTGGGAATCTTAGCTCCGAGATTGATGTACTGCTGCGGGTTTTTCAAGAAGTTAACAAACTCCATGATTTCTATCTTGGCTTCTTCGCAGCCCGCTACGTCTTTAAACCTCACTCCGATATCACCCGGGTTGATGAGTTTAGCGGTGGAGTCCATGACGCCTCCGAACAGGCCGCCGCCCTTACGCCCGCCGCGACCTCCCATCATCTCCGCGGACCTCCGCATCATGAAGATGAGGAACCCGATGATGAGAAGGGTCGGCAAAATCCCGCTGACGCTGGAAGCTTCTATTTCGGTTTTGTATATGACGGGAACGAAATTGGGAGGCTCGATATTCATGTCCATTTGGGTGTTTTCTAGATTTCTTTCGAACGAGTCTACACTTCCGATATTGAACCAGAGGGTCTGGGGTTCCATGGAGCTCCCCGGGGCGAGTCTGACGCGGACCCATTTCTTGTTGACTACTTCTAATTTCTCTACTAAGTTTTTCTGGAGGTAAGAGTTGGCGAAGTCTTTCCAGGTGATTTCCTTGTATTTCATCTGCATGTAGGCGACGGAGCCGATGATGCCGATGGCGGTGATGGCGCCCAAGAACATCCAGCGCTCTTTGTCTCCGCCGCCCTCTCCGTAGGGTCGCCCGCGCCCCTTCCCGGGATCCGACCCGAACATGCCGAGGTTCCACCCTTCCGGCTTCTGTCCGGCGGCCCGGCTGGGGCCGGAGGGCGAGGGAGGGGTCGCGGGGGGCGGTCTGTCCGCCGCAGGAGCGCCCTTAGCGTCTTTGGAATCCTTTCCTTCCTTCCCCGGCTTGAAGTACTTCTCGAACCCCTTGGGCGGCTTCTCGCACATCCATCTCCACTGATTCAAGAGGGAATCGACTGTGAGTGCGCCGGGAGGGCCTACGTTTATCTTAGTACTATCTATGAGATTAAATAACAACCTGTTTTTTAATAACCGGTCTATTCTGTGCACCGATCCGAGAATTCGATGAGCCATTTTGCACTATTTATAAGTATATACTTAACATTTATATTGTTTAATCAACTCGACGTGCTCTTCTCCGCGAGATTATTCAATTCGTAGAAAGAGTCGTTTTGTCAACTAAAATCCACTGATGTAACGTTTTCATTCAAGAAAAATCGAATAAGCACGAGTTATATACACTTTTTATTTCGATCAATTCATTTCATATTTCGTCACTTTTTTACGTCATGTCGTTCGAACAATTTTTATATTTTAATAAACGGCCAGACGTTATATTTCAACGATTTAAGTTTTCATTTATTCTTATTAAACTTGATAAAATGTGACAAATTATTTAATAAAATACCGGAAAACAAATAGAAATATTACGACACCAATATGACCTGGCTGTCAAAACCAATTGCATAGATTAATTTACCTCTTATCGAATTGTTGTCTATGCTCGATTACACCTTTTTGTTTGATGTCTTTTTTTTCAGGGCTGTCCACATCACGGCCCGCGGCTTATATATGAACGACCCGAGACCGCTTTACCGCAAAAACGAACATGTTATTTTTCCAAAATCTGTACACAAATAATAAAATAATTTTCCTTCTAGGATATTATTTTTATTTTATGGCATCCCAAAAAAATTTATGAAATATTTATTTAAATTTATTATAAAAATAATAAGCATCCATGTAATTTTCTTTTTTCTTTCAAAAGTTAAAATCTTTGTTTCTACGACCCTCCAAAGTTTTTGATATTTGGTTTGAACCCAAGATTGTTTCTATTTTTCTGAAAAACGGTCCATTTTTTACGCCAGGAGATTTAATTTTTTTTATTAAAACATAGATTCAGTATTGACAAAATAAGTTTTTCTTCGAAAAAAAGGAACAGTCGGAAGGTACAAAAAGGGTTATTGAAAGGCAAAATGTAAAAAGATTTAAAATGTTTTTTCAGTATCTAAAAAATACAAATTCCAATGAATTATCCAAAAAAAAATGGGCGTGAAAAGACGTGTGGCTCCTCGTGCAGCAGTTCGCTGATTAAATCTATGTTTGCGAGTAAAGTCGTATTACTTAAATCGTAACTTTATTTCCTCTAAATCCAGGTAACATTTTACGTAAATGATTTTTTTCTTAAAACATCGTTTTCGCATTGAAGAAATAAGTTTTTCTTCAAAATAATAATATCGTTCTGAAATGTAAAAAATATAAATATATATTTCTACAAAAAATATATATATATAAAAATATAATACTTGTATACATAATAATAAATAATAAAACCCTTATCCGCACCCCAATGGTGCATAGGGCACTGTGTCATATAAACGCAGTGTTATCTTGATCGTTTACACATGAAGGAAAGGTGATCAGCCCTCCGCTTCAGGTACCAGTCTATGGTAATATTGAATAAATATTACAGTGAAAAAATCACTTATATTTTATTTCACCCCCTTGGGAATCGAACCCGGGACCTCCAGAACGGTAGCCGAGCGTGCTGACCATTACACTACGGAGGCGTATACATATATTCTAAAAAAACAAAGAAAGTCTCAAATATTAATAATCCATTTAAAAAAAATCAAGCATAAGAACACGCCGAGTCCTGAGCGCGACTCTGCGCAATCTGATTTGAACGATGATTTTTTTTTATCTTTCAAGCTCTAATCACGTCACGTTGTACAATATTGTCTATTGTTATTTATTCTTTTCTATTTTCATATTTTGTCGCTGGTTTTTCGTTCCGATTCTCTCCGTTGTTTGTGACGTTGTGACAGGTTCGATATCAAATTGGATTTTTATAGTAATTTACTATCGAGTCGGAATTTTATCTAGAAATTAATTAACCGCAGGAGTTATCAGTCGGTCTTTTGTATTCGCCGCTCACGTTTACTCAACGAGTGGTTATCATGTGAGCCGGCGGGCGAAAATGTTCAGAGGTGTGAAATAAGAAATAATATTCGAGATTACTGGGATTAAACGAAAAACATTAAATAAATGCTCGGTCCTCCATTGAATTTCGGATTATTTCAGCCTTGCCGCTGCTGAAATTCTCATCTTCCGAGTGTTGTAAGTTATGTTTATTTAACTTCGTATTTAAGTACAGGATTTTTTTCTAATTATTTATATTTTGACTGCACGCCTTTCCACGATGTTCAGTCAATCAGCATGGTAAATTATTTAGTTTCTTTTGTTATTATTTTTATGTAGGGGAAGCGAGGCAAAAGTGTTACTCACAAGGCAAAAAAATACCCAGTTTTATTTCAACAATGTTACACTTTAGTTAAAAGCCCTTGAAAATATTTTATTTTACACTGTAATTTCACATCCATTTTTATTATTAATGTTTAGTTTATCATGCTTTACGCCCATATTTGTAACGTGCACTTGTTCCGGGATTGAACAAATATTATTCATCAATGAAATATACCATTAAAATAAAATAAAAAATGATTTCATACACAGTTTATTGCAAATGCATTACAAATAAAATTAAACATCATTGCTATCGTTTTCTCCCAATGAAAAACATATAAATACAGCCAAACTTCCATATTGCAAAGTTGGTTAACTGCGCTAAAAATGTTTGTTACATAGAAAATTTTGAGAACAATAACCCGCTGATAATATTAAGCAGAAGAAAAAATAAAATGGGATACAGTGGAACTTCGGAAGTCCAAACAAGATTTTGTAGAAAAATATTTAAACGAAAACATTTAAAAAACACGTAACGATTGAAGAAAACATTTATTACATAAAATTATTATATAAATAACCTAAAGTTCTGGCTCCGTGGTGTAATGCTTAGCGTGTTTAGCTTACATGCTGGAGGTCCTTAGTTCGACGAGAATTGAGAGTGAAATTTCAAGTAAGTGTCACATTTGTTAGGCACATTTTGTTACATGAGAGAAAAGAATAACGTAGAGAGAAGGAAAAAGAGAATTACATATCGCTCACTCCTTTCAACAACGTCACATATCGAAAAACTTGATTTTTCAGGAGATCGTTTTTTTAAAGTTTAAGAATGTAATGAAATGTATTTAAAATAAAAATCAAGCCACTTAATGAACTTTTTACTGTGCAACAGACCTTTTTAGGTGATCCATATCACCAGATTGGTGATTTTATTTGATCCAGTGCCCTATGCACCATCGAGCGCGGATGAGGGTTTAAAAAACAATTGAAATAATAAACAATAGAAACTTATGAGAGATGTAAAAAAATCTTTGCATTTATTGAGAAAATCTGACATTATTTTGCTGTTTTTTGGACAACATTTTTCACCTGAAGGGTTTTTCTCCGCTTGAAAAATGTTTAGTATATTTAAAAATATAATTAAACAATACCTTTTCTTCAAAATTCAAAAACAACACTTTCTGCCCTGTAGCGGGTAAATATTAAGTTAAAAATATGCCTCTTTTGCTGGGATATAGTACATTTTCTGGGCATTCCGTAAACATGCACAACTGAAAATTGTCGATTTTTGATATATGACGTTGTTGAAAGGAATGAGGATGTTAAAAAGAGTCGCACATGCGCGCATTATAGATGTACATGTCAGATGCTATATATGAACAGTACGGTCCACACATTGTGTAAGTCATTGTTGCGCAAAGTGTGTGCCGCGGCACATTGGTGTACCATGGTGATTATTTGGTGGGCCGCGGAAAAACTCTGATTTCGTGAAAATAACACAATTGCTTCGAATTTTGATTGCCTTCGCTCAGTTAAGTAGGCTCACATTTGGCATTTAACATAATATGTTATATATGTTACCATAATATGGTAAATATGCACCTCTGAAATTTCTTAATTCGATAGGTGTGGTGTACCTTGAATAGAAAAAGTTTGCTGAACACTGGTGTAAGTAATTGCGTTTTGTTATTATTTACGTTTTTTTTCTATTATCCCGTCATTTGACTAGTTTTACTAGAAATGCATTTTATTTATGGTTTGATGAATAAGAGAATGTGTAACACTGTTGACTCACTTTCCCCTTGTTGATGAAACGTAAATATTGTCTCTTGTTGGCCCAGTTAGCGCAGGTTGCGATTCCCTAGGGGTAAAATGTCCTCCAAAACGTCTGAAATAAAGGCAGGCCGCATTCACAAGCCCTCGGAATCCTGCAAACGTCTCAAGCAGCGATCAGGTAGGGGGGCATGCCCACTATGCATCCTGGGGAGCCACTCCTCCCGCCTTGCGCATTGTGCCTTGTGCCTTGTACCTTGTCCGACACCATTCCTTCATTAACCTTCCCCTCCCGGTGATATGTATTTTCTAGACCTCCACTTTAAAAATGAGAATATCAATATAAAATATAATAAATACGGGCTCACAATTTTTGTATTACTCCGTAATATTATCATGTATTACATTAAAGTATTATAGTATAAAGTTATTAGTTTTCAGCGACGGAAATAAATAATTTAAGAATAAATCGGGATTAAAATCACCAATACACAAACGTTTCTGCGTGTGTGCGTGTGGCGCGCATGTCGTAATGTGTTTACTTCGCCAGTAGTGCGCAGATCGTCTTACGCGGCGATTGTGTCGCTACGCCAGCTATTGCGGTTAATTGCGATGTATTTTTTTTTCTCATTTTCAGATAATTACCAGAGCTAACATGACAAAATTGTGACATTTCAATTTCAACTATGGTCAATAGAAGCAACATTTTTCCCGTTTTTAAACCACATTTTCATATGGTGTACAAAATACATATCACCGGTGCACGCGGAAGTTGGTAGGGGAAAGGTTAATAATTCAAATGGTGTTGATTTTGTAGAACTCCACTTTAAATCGGGAACTCGAGCATTTGAAATTGACGGCTCGGAAGTCTACGTATTTTATTCGCTCTTTTCTGACAATTCCTTTGCCTTTTTTACGTCCAATTTACTTTTCGTTGACAATCACTTTGCCCACTTTACTTTTTGTCAACAATCGTTTATTTTCTTTAGGTCTACTTAACTTTTTGTCGATAATCATTTTGCTTTCTTTAGGTCTACTTAGCTTTTTGTTGACAATCGTACTGCTTTCTTTAGGTCCACTCAACTTTTTGTTGACAATCGTTTTGCTTTCTTTAGGTCCAATTCACTTTTTGTTGACAATCAACTGCTTTCTTCAGATCCACTCAACTTTTTGTTGACAATCGTACTGCTTTCTTTAAGTCCACTCAACTTTTTGTTGACAATCGTTTTGCTTTCTTTAGGTCCAATTCACTTTTTGTTTGCAATCGTTTATTAATGATTTTTTCACTCTAATATTTATTCAATATAACCGTGGACTGGTACCTGAAGTGGAGGGCTGATCACCTTTCCTTCTTGTATAACGATTGAGATAACACTGCATTTATATAATCCAGTGCCCTATGCACCATTGAGCGCGGATGAGGGTTTAAAAAACAATTGAAATAATAAACAATAGAAATTTATGAGAGATGTAAAAAAAATCATTGCATTTATTGAGAAAATCTGACAATATTTTGCTGTTTTTTGGACAACTTTTTGTGTTGTTGGTCTCACGTAAAAATATGTTTATAAATTATCTCACACTCGCGGTGATGTCGCAATAAGTCAATAGTATCGTCTCGGTTTTTTCTTCGCAGATCGGTATTCCGGGCCGTAGGGTGATGAGGATAGATGTTGAGGCCGGTATTCCGGCCAGTAGGGTATATGCGTTACTAAATAAAGCCGGTTTACCGCCCTCTAGGGTTCTAAGAGTTAATAACGACACGTGATGAGGATTTCTTTTATTTTTATTTTCCTGTTCAGCCCTTGAATAAAACACGTGGACTGGTCAGTCTTCTATCTCAACATTTTATGTTCCCGATTTAAATACCATTCTTTGTTTTACTTCTTTTTATTTTCTAACATTTTAAAATGTAGTGGTTGTAGCTCAAAACGTAGACTAGTATCGCTGCACGTTGTTGGATATCCGTAATTAATAGCAAGGGCTTTTAGAATTAATGTGAATGCATTTTTTTATTGATTTATTTGCACTTGTTTTGGTTGTATAAAGATTTTTAAATTGTGTATATATCTTTTGATCCCTTTCATAAAATACCCATTTGCAGTGCCTTCTAGATAGATGATAAGTATCAAACCAATGGTAATTTTTACCAAGCAATTTTAAAGCTATCATAAATTTACCAACATAATAATGTAATTTATTATTATTATTTTTATAAAAAAAAGAGAAATATTTGTGTTTTTATTATTTTTGTCCGCCTCCGTAGTGTAATGGTCAGCACGCTCGACTACCGTTCTGGAGGTCCCGGGCTCAATTCCCAAGGGGGGTAAAATAAATATAAGTGATTTTTTCACTGTCATATTTATTCAATATTACCCTGGACTGGTACCTGAAGCGGAGGGCTGATCACCTTTCCTTCATGTGTAAACGATCAAGATAACACTGCGTTTATATAACGCAGTGCCCTATGCACCATTGGGGTGCGGATAAGGGTTTTATTATTATTATTATTTTATTATTTACAGAAATATTTCAATTTCATACTATTTCTGTGAGCCTAAGCGGCTCATTATTAGAAATAGGTATCAAACTGTGGTAGAGTGGCTTGGAACTGAGAAACTCTGACTTAAGAGTCCGCGACACTAACCACGGGACCGAAACCCGACACAATGTCAAATATTTACCCCCACTTAGGAGTTATATAAAAAAAAAAGAAATCTTAAAAGAATAATCTAAGAAGAATATGGAAGTCTGGGTATTTATAGGCCTTATGCCCTGTCATAGGCTGGTTTAGTGATCACTTTACACACATGCAATATTCAACATTCTACCCATGATTGACAACCACACTACTAAAATTTTTGGAACTTCTACATATATCATTAATCTCATGACGCTGTTAATGATAAATGTAGGAGTTACAAAAATTGAGTAGTGTGGCTGTCAATCATGGGTAGGTGAATGTGCAAGTGTGTAAAGTGATCACTTAACGAGCCAAAAGTAAATAATCAGTAAGGAAAACCCTGCAAACACCCAGACTTACATATTCTTCTTCATCTATGTTGAGATGTCAAAAATGTAAAAAAGTGATAATAAGTATGTAATAAAATACCTAGGTACCTACCTATACATTTTATTAAGTACCTACAAATAGTACCTACATAAAACAGTTCTACCACCAGATGTCGCATGCGTCGCACAGAATTAAACAAAAGAGATCCGATAGAAAAAATATAATATAATATATATATATATATATATATATATATATATATATATAAATATATATATATATATATATATATATATATATATTTTTTTTTTAATGTATTAATTTTAAATCAAACACAGATTTTTTGAGTCTACTAAGTTAATCTGTGTTATGTTAAAAATGATGTTAAAAATCTGTGTTTGATTTAAAATTAATACATAATTTAAAATGGAGTTCTACAAATTAAACGCCAAGTCAATAAATATAATATTATTAACTGTCAGAATCAGATAGATATAAAAATCATTGTAAAGATTAATTGAGAATAAACTTTTGTTGTCGTTTCTTTAATTACAAAGCAACACATTGTTTATTTTATTATTATACACCCACTTTACATATTATTTACACCCAATTTACAAAAGAAAAATATTACCACGTTATAAGTATAATCCAGATTTGTGAACAAGTATTTGGTAAGGAATATAAATATGATAGAGAAGGCACTGGTTACACTTTTCATTTGTTCCAAAATAACATATTTTACAATGTTCATCAAACATGGTAGGGACTTTTTTCATCTTGCGTAAATTGTTCCTCTTTTTTTTTTCCCACCTCAGAGCATGTAGGGTGCCACTTTGTGAATGTAAAATTCACACCCTTTCCTCCCAATTAGTCTGTTATATCGAGGTTTTACTGTACCTATTCCATCATCAGGGCACTAGAAATATTGCACAGGACATCCATCATAGATCGGGAAGTATTGGGAGCACTCATATTGGAATAATTCATTCACTAACTACTATTTTGTATGTTCAAACAGACGTATGATTTTATGCGCTATTATTTATGAAATTATTATATTATTATGACCTCAAACTACGGATAAGCAGTGTATATGTTACACAAGCTTATACAATTATGGCCATGCTAACCAGAGTGCACTTTTCCTATCCACTGTTTCTTCCCCACTTCCTTTCCCATATGGCACTTTGAACTCTTTTACTTTCTTATCTGTATCCCATAAAATATTTTTAGATTTTTTTTTGTGTTTTACCCATGGCATTAAACAAAGTTTGTGTGACATCGTAATGGCGCTGTCAAAGAAAACCCATGAACTTTATAAAATAAAACTACAACTAAAACAATTTTTTATTGGTATTTTTCTCAACCTTGTCACCATCAGGGTTGAACATGGACTCTAAAACATCTTGACACTTGAATGAAACAAGGTAATTTTGATATAAAACAAGTTTACTGGTGTAATTTTTTTTATTCAAATAAATATGTTGATTATAGCATTGGCTAAGATATTTTTTTTTAAAAACTGAAAAAAAAAATAATAAACTCTTCCCAGATACAGTTTTGTCCGCAGAAACTCTCTCCCGGACAGGTTTAGATACATCGACTCCAGAGTTAGTATTTATGTTTTTAATTTAAGTTTTACTTAGTAAATACCACTATTTCTTAAAATCTATTGTGATTAATTAAAAATGGATAGATTTTACCTCAAAGTGACTGCCGAATCAATCAATGAAATTAATTCATTCAAACCCTTATCCGCACCCCAATGGTGCATAGGACACTGCATCACATAAACGCAGTGTTATCTTGATCGTTAACACATGAAGCAAAGGTGATCAGCCCTCCGCTTCAGGTACCAGTCCAGGGTAATATTAAATAAATATTAGAGTGAAAAAATCACTTAAATTTATTCGACCCCCCCTGGAAATCGAACCCGGGACCTCCAGAACGGTAGCCGAGAGTGCTGACTATTACACTACGGAGGCGGACATGAAATTAATTATGTGTTATAAATTCGCATAAACCTTATAAAATAAAACTAGAACTTTGTTTTTAACCACTTAAAAACAATGGCTAAAATCAAAGTTCTAGTTTTATTTTGTAAAGTTTATAAAATGTGCCACAAAGTATCTGCATAAAAAACATTATTATTCTTGTATTAGTGTAATATTAAACCGACTGGCAAGTGTAACGACACCTTCTCATTTGAGATAATAATACGAATATAGTGATTCTGCATCACAGGCCTTCTGCGCTCACAGCAGAGCGGTATTGTGTCTGCAACTTTATTTCCTGCTCCGAATCTAATTACTCGTCCATTTGAAATTATAATTAATGCATACATTACTAATTGCCTCTGTTTTGTAACGGCGTTCTGAATAATCATTTTTGTGTGAATCGGTCTTGAGAAACGCCGTGTAATAAAAAATAATTGACTGTCAAGAAGTGTGGGTGAAAGATTCTAGGATGTGTTAATACTGTAATGCTAAAATAGTGCAATTGTGAGATTTTTTTTCCTTTGCTGAAACATTTCAGTCTCTGCATCGATGCGTTGTTATTCGAATGCACATATTTGAATTTATTCAAATCAATTGTGAATTGGTTTAAGTGTTTTGTTTTGCAACACTCAGGGACGTGGTAAGAATACCTTTTAATAATTATTCTTCTAACCCTTATCTGCACCCTCCGATGGTGTATAGGGCACTGCATCACATCGCTCAACTGGTGCAATAATGACGTAACTACACTTTTTTTTTAAAACAAGTTAAATATGTCAAAATGTGCAGAAAGACTATTTACAGTACCAAAATGCTATTCCAAACGATATCAACAGAACTCTAAATATTTGAGAACCAAATACTTCAATAACCTTCCTGCAGATATAAAAATAATTGAAGACAGTAAAATGCTAAAAATGAAATGAATTATAGAGGAAATGAAAGAAATAAAAACACAAAAAATACATTACATTATCAACAAAGTAAGTCCCTCTCCAAGCACAAGAGCTTAGTCTCTTTATTGGAGAGAACTGCGTTATTAATTTTAGGGTTGTAAAAATAGAATTGTCTAGAAAATTGATAACAATAAATAATTTATATTTGAAGCACTTACTTTATGATTTTCCATTTTATAATTAAAATGTATCTTTGTTTTAAAATCACTATAAATTTTCACTGATTTTTTCACTCTAATATTTATTTAATATTACCCTGGACTGGTACCTGAAGCGGAGGGCTGATCACCTTTTCTTTGTGTGTTAACGATCAAGATAATACTGCGTTTATATGATACAGTGCCCTATGCACCATTGGGGTGCGGATAAGGCTTCGAATTAATAAATTTATAGTGATTTTAAAACAAAGTTACATTTTAATTATAAAATGTATAACAGAAACTTTTGTAACCATATTAAATAAAAAATATACATATGTCTGTGTATGTATGTGTGATTGTGCATAAATATGCTAAACCCCGAGTCATTACGGAAGGAGAACAATGTCATATCAAATTATAATAAGACGCTCTGAGTGTCCATTGTTGATTCCACGAAATCAAAACAAAACAAAGTCGTATTCAGACACCGGTCTAATCAAAATGCTAAGTAATCGTTACGTGACAACAGAGAAGTGCATCCGAGATTGCACGGTCAGCTAAGTTAAATTTACAAGGTTTTGCCGCATTTGCTGCACAAAATGGGTCACGTCCATTTGAAATGGGGATATTGAATAACACTTATCATGTGATATACTGATTTGGTGAATTTGAATCCGACAATACGACAATAAAAGATGCGATATTACCCTTATTATGAAATATGAATCATTTTTATGGACATTTTAATAACAATAGTATTATATTTAAAATAATCAAATCAGCGCATTTAAATCAGTCTGCATTCACTCTTGGTAGTGCAATTACAATATTTTTTATAGCTATCATTTATCACTTATTTTATTAAATCATATTTTTAAATTTGCAATATTCGATCTGCAGGTAAGTTACAAACCATTTAGATTATAAATTATCCTTATATCTCAACATAGATGAAGAATAATATGGATTATTTCGCCTCCGTGTAATTTATAAACAAGATAATGCTACGTCAATATGATGCAGTTGCCCTATGCATTTTTTTAAAATTACCTAACGTCCTAGTGACTAGAAATCTAGCTACGGCTTATGCAACACCGCTTATCATGACCCTACTCAGGCTTCAACTTTTTAAGTTTCATAGCCTATGCCTACTCGTGAGTGGATTTACTCTTTATGTTACTATAAGTATAAGTCTTTAAGTTACTATAATTTCATGTAATTCATGAGTGAAAATTCTAGGCAAAAACACTCGCTATTTCGCTAGAGGCATGAGTTTATTAGCCCTATGCATCGCAGGGCTCAGATAAAAGTTAAAGAATTATGATTCTTTAACTTTTATCTGAGCCCTGCGATGCATAGGGCTAATAAACTACGTTTCCTACAATCTTTATATGTCATTATTTATAGATTTGGCGTTTAATTTGTAGAACTCCATTTGAATTTATAAATTAAATATTAAAATCAAATACTGATTTTGAGAATCTACGAAACTGTATTTTATTGTTAAAAACACATTCAACTAAAATTTGTGACTAGTTAGTGAATTAATTTATAGATTTGGCATTTAATTTGTAGAACTCCATTTGAATTTATATATTAAATATTAAAATCAAACATTGATTTTTAGAATCTACAAAATTGTATTTTATTGTTAAAAACACATTTAGCTAAAATTTGTGACAATTGTTTCGCCTTGGCATTTTCAAACAAAATGTGCACAATTTGCTCTTTCAGGCTGTTTCAGTAGTTTCCCCTCAATTTAGATCCGCGAGTGCTTGCATCTTTATCAGTTATTTTTAATTATATTCTCGCCATATTGTTATTTGAAAAGTATAATATCATTTGTTTTTTTTCATAAAAATAATTATTGTAAATATGTGTTTCCATATTTTGGGTTAAATAAATACACTGCTTTGTCTTAACATCTGTGACATTGCTTCCGAGAATTTCATCATTTGGACCAACTTTCACAAAGATTTTTTTCCAGTTCTTGTACTTATAATTATTAAGCAGCATACAATTATTATGATTAATGTATTGCTTTAATTTGCATTCACGGTATAGTAGTTAGTGCGTTTGGTCGACGTATATGGTTCCGTCTTCGACTCCCGTGGGATCAATTAAAATACAATTGACAAAAAAATTTCTAACCACTCATTGATAGTTTAGTCTATCGGGTTCGAGATGTATCCATCCTTGGTCAGGACCATCGCTACACCAGCAACACTACACTAATACCTTAGCACTATTCACATTTAAAAAAAATATATTCATATTTTCTATGCATCCTTAAACACTTGATAAAAATATTTGAGCATAATTTCATTGATTCAGCAGTCACTTTGTACTAATATCTTTCCATTTTTCATTTATGTTTTACTGGGTAAATATCACTATTTCTTAAAATCTATTGTGACATGTGTTTCAATGCATTCCGCATCATTTTCAAACACCGTGTCACAAGAGATTTGAAAAAATAGTGGTATTTACCGAGTAAAACTTGGATTAAAAATATTTTGGGCAATTTTCTATAGCACCGCATTTTGGATACACTGATCTTCTTTGTGGTAGCTTGGGCAAGAGTCCAATGGATTTGGGCTCTAGAAAAGAACTGAAAAGATAAAGCATCGTATTCATGCGTAGGCAAAGATAGAGGTCCAAGTTATATTACCAAGAAGGTCACCCATTTAGTTGAACTAGTTTCTCGCCATTTCTCATTTAGTCGGGAGACTTTGATCTCTCGGGAATGGTCCCACCCTGCTTTTTAAATTGATGTACCTCTTCTTTTACATTCACTCCCGTTTTGAGGAGCATAATTGTCAATTGTCAAGTTTCTATTAAGACATTGTTTGCGGGAAACGCTTAAAAGTGTCTTTTACATACTGTTGGTAGAGAGCGGGAGATGCTTGTAAGACAGTCTGTTACCCAACCCTCAGTACTAATCATCCATAAGTAATGGATGATTAGTACTGAGGGTTGGGTAACAGACTGTCTGGGTATAATTAGGTTCGGGGTTGATGAACAAAATCACCTGACAACAATTTGTTATAATCGCATTTCTCGATCAAACCCAAACTAAAATTCATCAGACGCATGCTTGACGGTGAGTTTGACGCCTTGTCCTTAGCACGAGGTGGCAATAAGTTACAATGGTCAGACGTAACCTTGCCCGTAGGCAGGATGTGCTGAACAGTTAGGGTGCCGCCACAATTGGATGCGATACAGAGGCGCTATGCGTCAAATTTAACTCAGAAATACCCACAATCCAGAAATTGTCTTATCCTAAAATCCTCCGCTTGTTAAAATAAGATTATTTTATCATTTTAGAGTGTTTTTATGGTAATTTTTAAATTATTTGATTAATACCGCATGATTTAATGAGAATGTAGTTACTGTATGACCCAGTTGTGTTTGCTATAGTGTAACGACTGCCCCCAAAAAACTGTTATTCACAAAATATGTAGTGCATGGTTTAAAATAAAAATTACTTTTATGTACATATGTATATATCGTATTATTTTATTTTATTTTTTTTTTAACATCTCATCAAAGATGAAGAAGAATATGGAAGTCTGGGTATTTACGGGGCTTACGACCGTCATAGGCTGGTTTAAGTGATCACTTTACACACGTGTAACATTCACCAATTCTACCCATTATTGACAACCACACTACTCAAATTCTTGGAAGTTCTATATATATGAACCAATTTAGAAACCTTGTTCATGAATCACTAAAACTTCACTAGAGACATCTATTGGTGAGATGTAAAGAAGCTTTTTATTAAGCAGAAACTCTTATATTAGTATGTGAGATCCGAATCCCGGATTATAATCACACACATGAGAAACGCCAGAAAATACCATTTTCATTTTTATTATTAAGCTTATAATTTGACCAGATAATTTATTTACAACATTTTGAGTGTGTCCAAATACTTGTTCACAAAATCTGGATTATCTCCAATTACAGGAGTTATTTTCATATTATTTTCGGATTCGGATCTCACATACTAATATAAGAGCCTATGACGGTCGTAAGCCCCGTAAATACCCAGACTTCCATATTCTTCTTCATCTTTGATGAGATGTTAAAAAATAATATGAAAATAACTCCTGTAATTGGAGATAATCCAGATTTTGTGAACAAGTATTTGGACACACTCAAAATGTTGTATATATCGTAGTTGTACAGGAGAAAGTGACCAACTAACAAAACATAAAATGTTCAGGAGGGCCATTTAGGACACTTTTGCTTGGCAAGAAAATAAACGTCAATGCATTTAGTCATTTTTAACAAGTCAATATAAATTATTAAACTCCAAGTTTAAAATCCTTTGGTATTTTGTTCGGGGCAATATTAAGCCAGTAAGATATCAAATAGTCAATGATCATGTTTTTGTAAGAAATGCACTAGGTCACTTTCTCCTGTATGACTAGGATATATTGTATTTATTATAGGTGTCTCAAGTTGAGATGAAACGTCTATCATTTTTATATAAATATGATGGAAGTCGTGAGTGAATGTAAACAAGTGTTTGAAGTATCACTTAAGCTAACCAAATGGCAGGTCGTAAAACCCTGAGATGCTCAGACTTCCATCTTCTTTCATATAAAATCGATAGATGTATAATCTCAAGTTGAGACGCTTATAATATTAATATGTCATCCGTAGGGTGAATGATAGTAGTATTTATGATACTCTTAAATTTCTTTTATTGTCGCTATTAATATTACCTGTGGAGCAGTACCAACGCACCGTTACATTGAGACATAATCTCTCATTTGGTACTTACATAAAATACTGATCATTGATCCTATATTAGTTTCACAACGTTTGAAAATTTAATATGATTTTTAACCCTTTGCAATGACGCCTAAAAACATTGTACAGATCGGAATTAGATCTGCGGTAACTTATTATTTGTATACGACCCTAATTGGTATAGTAATTAGAGTTGGGGTTGATGAAAAAACCAGCAACCAATAATGTCTTAATATATATAAAAAATTTGCACAATTTCTAGCAGGTTAATAATGGTTGGTCCGCCTTGTTATTTGGTATTTCATATCTTTTAATTCATTTTACCAAAGTTTTGACAAATGAAGTATTCGAAGTTGATGTGTGTGTACGGTATGAGAAGTTGTCTGATACTAAGGTGGGTGTGGGGTTGTTTGCAGCCCTGAAGATGATGGCAGTGATGCAGAACAAGGAGCCTGCGCTACCCACGGAGTTCCTGGTGACGGGGCGCACGGGGCGCCGCAACGCCATGCCCGACATCCTGCACACGCCGCACGCCGGCCTCACCACCGCCGGCCTGCCCGAGAGGCTGCAGCAGCTCGCCACCTCGGGTAGGTACCCCACATTGTTAGACACCAACACAGCGGTCCCGCAAAAGGCACGCTTGCCAAATTTAGTGCGCTGGTTGCGAACTGATATAAGACCATAGCAGTTATTGTAGCCGATCGAAGGGTGAGACATCTATCAACTAATTGGCGTATAATACGACTTAGTTCATAAAAAAATTATTTGAAAGAGAAGGTCTGTCAGGAAGCCTAGATGCTTCTGTATCAGATTTGGGAATGCGGTGGGACAGCTTTCAATATCAAAATAGAACATCCTAATTTAGCACTTTAATATCGACGTGCCCTACGTAAAGTGCTCTAATTACATTTTTGTCAATTTTGAGATATTTGGTGTACGTTATCAACAAACCGTTATCTACAAATATAAATAAACAAAATAAAATGTGTAAAATAAATTACCCCTTATTTTCAGGCGTATAAGCTACCTACATCGAATTTTCGAAATGAACTGAACTCCTAAAACGCCAGACACTTAAAGTTTTAAAACGATTTAAAACATTATTTTATCGTGTTTTTGAATGTATAATACTAGTTGAGAATTTCAGATAAAACCGTTAATTAATAAAGAAAATACGTTGAAAAAATCTTCTAAGCTCTCTCCTTAAAGTAACAGATTTGCAGATAGAGTACTTTACCTACGTAAAGTACTCTATCTGCAAATCCGTCCGAGGTCCGTCGATACAATGTTGGGTAGTAAATTGGTGGAAGATTGTCAGTAAAACATTGCCAGTTCTTTGACTTTGGTTTATTCTAAATACAAGTTACTAGGTAGCTTCTAAGTGAGAGACTACTTTCTAGGAGAGAAATCTAGAATGCCCTTGCCAGACTACGCGGGTATTCACACGATTGCGACGATGTTCTTGTCACCATTGTGTCACCCACGTTCCTTACACTTTATGATAATGAAAATGTGGTCAATAGAAGCAGAGTAAGACGGAAAACTTGGCACGATCAAGTATTTCATGTACTTAAAGGTGGTCAGGTCAGGAGTTGGAATAGTCTGTGGTATGTATGAGGAGATACGTGAATGTGGAAGGGGTGAAGACTGTTAACAAAGACAGATTGGTGAGGCGTTCAGTTCTTTGTGCCTACTCCTGCGGGGTAATGGTCATTGAGTTTTTTTATGATAATAAATAATTTTGGATAATTTGTAATACACCATTTTCTTAAAATACCTTAAGGGCACTTTACTGTGATATAATTGGGAAATAATACTGTGATATGATTGTGGAAATAATTTAGCAAACAAATAGAAAAATATATTTTTCAAATTCACTCTTTTGTCAAAAAATAAAAAACAAACGTGGATTGATTTTTAAATATAATATTATTATTTTCAAATTTAGATCCCGAAGAACAGCAGGCGGGGTCTTCTGGGGCCACCGCCACCGCCGGTCAACTAATCAAACAACCGGAGCCATCGGCCAATCAGAACCAGGCCACAAACAGTTGAATACTCCACACGTATCGAGCCGTCGGATTCCGCCCAGTGCCGCCAGTGGCCGGGGAGTCGGGATTCCACGCGGCGGCAACACCATGATAATCTCACTAGAATCAAAGTGCATTTATTAGGCCTGTCAACCAGCTCACCACAAATTTTATATTTTAGGAATATAGTGTCATCTGTTTTATATGGTAGTTTTCAGGGAAATCGTCATTCAGAAACCACAGTCAATTAGGAAACATGCAAGTTTAAATCAGTAAATAGAATATATATCCGACCTTGACATTTTCCTGCATGTTATGGAGATCTAATACCTAACTTTAAATAATATGTGATTACCATAGACACTAGAATCATCAGAAATCTCGACAATACACTTGTGCAATTCTCTTCTATATTATGATCACATCCGTGGAATTCATGAATAAAAGATTTGACAGTACAATTGTACAATCCTCTTCTATATTGTAACAATATCTATGGATTTCTAAGAAGAAAAGAATTGCAATCATCATTATTTTGTATTGATTTAATTCATGGATCATTTGTCTTTGTTGGTTTTGGATCTTAACCAATCTGCTGGAAGAATCTAACGTTTTTGAACACTGCCGTGTCTTTTATCGCTCTTTTATGATCAATTTAGTCAATGGTATTAAACCACAAACGACGATATTGTAAAAAGTAATGCCTTTAGAAATAGCAAAAATTTTTTTTTGTATAAATATGTCAATGATACAAACCAATTATTGATGAAAAATTATTTTTCTCATTCATATTTAAGTTTTAAACACTAAATAATAATAAAAACAGTTTATATTCCCCAGTTATTGACATTATAATCATTTTGGTTCAATTAATATTGATTTACAACCAAACTATGTATTTACCATATCAAAGTAATTCATTTATGTTATATTCGGTTCATGTTTAGTATATTTCTTATTCTTTAAGTGTTTGATGTGTCTGTGTGTGTATTAACTCTGTTAAATCGAATAGTAGAAACATTTAGACCAAATGTTTATCGCTAATAAAGGCAGTATTTTGATGTCATAAAAATGGATACTGTAAAATCTGTATGGGTATAATGTTGTTCACGTACAAAATAGTCAATAACTGGCGGTGTCAGCAAAACCCCCGTTCACCTTATTAACCCTTTCCGGTCCCCAAAAAAAACTTTCCACCAGGTCCTGAATAGATTAACAGTATTTCAAGAGAAACTAATTTTTTAATTTGATTAAAAAAAAAACTAAATTTCTAGTAAAAACAAGATTTATTTTTTAAACGTACATAGTAATGGCCTTATTATCTTTATTTTATATTGTTTTATTGTTAGTAGCCCGAGAATCACCAACTAAACTCATCAACAATTCTTTGACGACAGATGGCTTTTAAATTTCTTTCGATGTTCTAGTGGGCTGAATATTCTTGAATATCGGTAATAATTTCCATATTGCTAATAGCTGTTCGCGCGTGCACGGAGCGAGTGTAACTGACAGTGACTAACTGTTGAATGCGTGAGCCGAGCCAGCCCCTGAAACGACCCCCTTGTATCGCTTTCAGGTAAACAGTTACTCATTCCAATGGGCAAAAAATCATTTAACCTCTTCTCCATGTCCTGCTGTAATAGATAGGAGTGTAAAAAAATGTGAGCCTGCATTTTAACTTAATAATGCTAATGATAAAAAAATGTCTAATGACTTTCGACATGGGACCTACGAGGAAAAAAATCGAAGTCGAGTGAGAGTCGACATTGGACCGGCAAGGGTTAAATGCCAATAAGAAGAAATGTGGTTTAAGTGTGACCGAAATTGGCCGTTTCAAATCCTACCTTTTGTATCATACAAATATTTTATACTGTATCTTAATTAAGTTTGGTGTTTACAATTCTGCATGATATGTAGAAAAATATTCTGAAAATCTCACACTTCGAGTATTTGAGATTATTGAAAAGTTTTGGTGTCGTGACTAAAAATTTTTCATGTCTGTTATATTGTATAAAATGTATGTTTAAATTTTTTTTTGTATATTATAGTCTCATATTTGTATTTAGAAGAAAAGAAAGAAAATTTTCTTGATTTAATGGATGAAATTAGATTTTAAATATTTAAATTAAATTATTTCTGCTAAAAGATTGTAATATTTGTTTGACAATTCGTTTTTTATGATTTATGAAATAAATTTAAATTGAAGTCCGCATAATCAGGGTTTGTTATGAATGAAGTCCGATATTAATCAGGGTTTGTCAAAAATGAAGTCCACTAACACAGGGTCCGTTTGGAGTGGATTTTGATCAATTAAGTCGGCGGAGATTATTACTACTAGATATTACGTTGTTTGACATATTTGTGTTTTAATGATTTGCAATCTTATACAGGTGTCGCCAAAAAAAAAACTACTAAATATTGAGTATTAGAACATGGTGATGGATTGTACACACTAGTAAGTATTAACTTACATGCCCCGCTGACAGTGATAGGGACTTTGAAAGCATTAGTTATCATTTTTATCTTTGATCGTGAAAATCTTTGCACGATCGATTAAATACTGGTATGAGTTTTTTTTTAATGCATGGGTTCTAATGGAAACCGAGAGTTTCTATGCCGGACCTGGGAATATGGAGGAAGCTTTCGGAGCATTAAAATTTTTTTAACTTCAGGCACTTGTATTTGAATGTCAGTTTTTCAAAATCTTGCAGTGGCATAAATGTGTTAAAATTATTCAAGTATGATGATTTGAAAAAATCGCAAAAATAATAACTAATTGAACAAGCAACTAAATTTGTCAGAACTTGTAAATCATCGATATACATTGTAATGTATACTAATATACATTACAACATACATACAATATACAGTGTATGGCAAGCCAAGCGACAACGCTTGTGTTATTAATAGTTTGACAAGTCAACCAAATGGAATCCATTAAATCAAGAATTTTCCAAACCTTAAATGTCTCTATTCTCTCGACCTGCACAACAGACAGTTTGTCAATGTTGAAAAAATAACAATACAGCGCCCTCGAGGTGGTATTTTACGAAAGAGGCGCTGTATGAATCATTCAAAACTATTATTATCGTAAGGTTTTGTAAAATAGATATTTTCCCGCATGGTGTGATGACATACAGTGTACAGTTAATAGTGTTAAGGAACCAAACATTGTACAAATTAGTGGATTCGTTTTGTCAACAATGGTTTTTAGTAGCGCAAAATTCTATTTATTTCCATTTACCAAAGTTTAACAAGCGGTCGCTTGTACTTTTACTTATATTAATGTTATTTACTTAATAACTCGGAAGATCACCATTACAGATGTCATGGGTAGGTTGAATGTTACCAGCCAATGAAAGTCCTCACTTTCTCATTCATGTTGAGATTACAATAAAAATTGTGTTTAGACATATATGTATAAACACGATTTTTGATAAATGATATATCATTCATTGATAAGGTATAAACACGATTTTTGATAAATGATATATCATTCATTGATGAGGTACTTATTTTTTTAAACTTTTATTTTATTTATTGATTTTTAAACTTAATATAGATGATTTAAACATAATTCAAAATGTCTATATGTATTCAGGTTAGCCCAAGGTAGTTTGTGTTTGTAAACAGGAATCAAGTTGCGACAGTGTTATTTATTATTTCGGAATTTACTTTGTGGTACGACATGATTGAATTATAAATGAAATACTTGACTTTCACCACTTGAATATATTGTTACGTTTCGGAAGCTATAGAAGCTTTCATCTACGGTTTTAAATATAATGTTGTATTTCAACCCATAGATGGAAGCATTTGTAGCTTGCAAAACTAGTTGTAACAATATAATACTCAAGTAGTAAAAAACAAGTGTTCTATTTATAATTTAAGTTGTGGCAGAATGGGGTCAAACCTAGAGTTTGAGCTATGAAATGCCATATAATTCTCATCTGAGCCACGTTTATAAATAAAAGCATTTATCTATTTAAAATAATATGTATATACAAAAAAAAAATGCTGTCATTATCATTGAATGGACACATAGCCTTGCATATTTTATGGTACACTGCTTACCGATTGCTCTCATAAATTATTTATGGTTTTACAACAGGTGACCATATCTCTTCACTATATTCGTAACATCTGTAATGATGAAATTCCAATAGACGCATTATTCACGTCGGTTGAATATTTTTATTTTAGTCAATACTAATTTATTTGTTCTGGAATCTCATTCTGTTAACTTCGTTCTGC